>NW_024542890.1:1917500-2169276 GCF_018151105.1 Drosophila obscura | reverse complement strand
TATTATCTTTTGCGAACAGTCACTTACATGGTTTTATCTTTTGGGGACGTGGATTCCTTAGGATATTTCCAATCCCGTTGGGCGCCAATTTGGTTTTGATGTGCTGCTGCGGCGGCAGCGTGCGACGGCAGCAGGAGATTTCCTCGCGGGCCGAGGTGGTGGTGGCAGCGACGTCTAGGTGGCTGCCCCTTTGTTGGAATATTTTAGATCCCCTGTGGCGCTGGCCTCTCAGGCTCAGCTGGTGCAATTGATTTACGACAGAGTCGGAGTTTGAACGCGAACAACCGTTCGTTTATTCATTCAATTCTAAAAACTAAAACTTAACTCCCAGATCCCCCAGCTCGCGAACCATTCATGCAAGAATGGAATTCGCTGACCCCAGCACATCCGCCAGAATCAGGCTACGGCCGTTGGCCAATGGAGTGAGGGACGGCCCACAACAGCGTCAGTGCTGTGTCAGCTTTCTGAACTGAGCGCTGCAAGATGTTTATGTGTGGGGTGGCGCAAGATGATGACGTTAAGGTGGTGCGATAACTTGTAATATGTGTTAACTTATATATATTTGTGTTTATAAAGTGGTTGTTGCGTACTTTTTCTTTAATATCGTATTGTGCATTGCATACAATTTTAGCAAAATCATTGTGGATAGCAAAATAATTATTATTAGTAATAGTGTCCACAGTGAACCTATGTCTTCTGTGTGATCTACTATTTCAAGTTTATTGACGACATTTGCCGTCGGATTTTCGATCTTTGATTCTGTTTTACCCCCATGATTGAATTATTGGGTTTTTCTTTTATCTCAAAAACTATTTTTAAAATTTGATATATTATTATACCAATTATCATTACATTTGTGTCCTACCTAATATGTAGGTAGAATACAATGGCTTTACAGGCCAACCTATTTTACCGGGTCGACTCAATTGTCGTCGGGTATTACAAAAATTAAATTTATTTATATTGTTTTAATAGTATTTAATATTATTTTGATGGGCGTTCTCTGTAACGCTATCGGTCCGTGGCCCAGCTTGTCGCGCTGGCGGTGCCGGTGCTGCGTCTTCGCTCAGGCTAGTTGGATTGGGTGCTGGAGCTGGTCATCTCGCAACTTATGGGGTGCCGGCGCTGGTCATCTCTTCCGTTTCGGCAACACCCATATGCAAGTGTTGTTGCACGTCGGACTGTAAGTGGCCCTTGGCAGTCTCCAGGGGCACTTCTTTTGTTGTATTGGTATGGCTCTGGGGGCAGGACGGTGATTAATGAGTTGTCTATTTTTTTTGTGTTGGGCACAGGGTGAGCTTTTACTTTTTAATAGCGACTCGATGTGTTCGAGTTCGCTGTGTAACTTCACTGCGACTTTCCACTTTCGGGGGATTGTCGTTTTTATCAGAAGTTTAACGATATCAGACTTTCTTTTTCTGATCCGTTCTTTTAAACCACTTCTTCTGGGTTTAAGTTTAATTGGGTGCTCATCCCTGTACTCACTCAGATATTTCTTTGCTGTTTCTGTCCTTATTATTCCAGTTGGGCCAGTTGTTCATCACTGTCCTTGTTGTTCCAGTTGGGCCAGTTGTTCATCACTGTCCTTAGTGTTCCAGTTGTTCCAGTTGGGCCAGTTGTTCATCATTGTATTTATCAGCAGTAACACCATAGCGGAACACAATAATGCAATCACACAATTTAACTGTTCCTTTGGCATGGCCACAGCCTTTAACATGATTTGATTAAGATGTTAAAATTATTAAGTTGTTTTAATCGAGCAGTGTCGAACTTGTCACGGTCGCCATGTTATGTTAAAGCTTAGCGAAACAATACCGCTCAGCTTGGTGGCTTAATTCAGAATGTTTATTGAATATCTTTTTGTTTTTATCTAGGGTACAATCGTTCTTATGTATAACGGAGAGCGAGAGTTCTCCCATGCATTATATGAAAAGAGTACCACCGCATAAGTATTAGTGCGCGTGGTCTCTGCCTGAGTCTAAATGGAAATGCAATCAGCGTTAAGGAGCTTTTGAGAAAGAACCCATCGCCTCAGTGTTAGGGCGTTTAGTTCTGCCTGAGTTCGGGTAAATGCCTGCTCAGCAGTTTTGGTAGCTGACCCATCTGCGTTCAAGTCTTAGATCGTTGCTGTGCAAAAGGAATGTGTAACATAAACATAAGTTGTTTATGTCACTGCTCATATGTACGCGCTTATATATGTATTTATATATATAACAGAGTGTTACATATGTACATGCATAGGTTCACTACACTATGTTAGGAGGTTGTAATGTCCTATTCAGGCTGAGGTATGCTTCAGTCTGTCCAAGGTCCTGAACTACAAGTTATGTATAATTCGCAGGACTTTATTTGGAAAACCAGAACTTTTGCCAGCAACTGAAAATGGGTTAGCGAAATCACAACCGTCTTGGTTCCTTGACTTTTTAAAAGATATCTTTATTCTTTCGTATTATTATGCTACCGCTTATGTTTGAGTGGTTTGCCCGGTAACCGAGGTTACCTAAGCAATCCGTATGGATCCGTCGGTCATCTATTTCTCCCACCCGTTTACAGCTATCTTATTCCAGAATTATTGACGGTTCTCACAAAAGTATATAAATTATCTTAAAGTGATGTTGGTCCGAGCTGCGGTCTCCGTTGCGTTGGGTTCCCGTGGCCCGCTCTTGTAGCGGGGGTGGTTGCCGTTTGGCAACTAGGTCTTCTACTGAAGATTATGTTGAGTGGGTAGTGTTTATTCGGTTGACCCTTAAGGCCTCAACAATAACTATGTTCATAAAGGTTTTAGGCCTCAGTCGGAGTTAACATGAACGCTCCGTTCATTTTTTTGTCAAATATTAAACTGAAACTTAATTCTGAACCTAACCGAAACATAGCCGGCGAGCCGGCCACGCATAAACAGGAAAGGAAACATGCGATCGCTGGCGGCCAATGGGATTAGGGAGCCGCCCGCTATGGCGACACTTTCTGCATCAGCGTCTTGAGTATCAGACTTGGATACGTTAGGGCGGCACATGATTATTCATATTTCTTATGCGCTACGTTAGTGTGGCACATGAACATTCGTGCTCCATTTTTTATATGTTATTTCTTATGTGTTAACTTATTATTGCTGAGTCGATTGCCCGGTAACAGATGGTTACCTAACGCAATCGGCTCCCATAAGTCCCCATCTCCCAGGTAAGGTGATCCGTGTGCACCTGTACCGTGGGAAAGGAATTTGGTTTAATAATATTTTTTTAGAAAATATTTATTTATTTAATATTATTGGCGAGACTTATTACGTAAACACCTGGGTGCTGATCTCCTGGTGCTGAGTCTTCGTTTTGGGTGTCGGCCTCCTCGCTTGGGCGTACCGTGGGTTGCTTCTACTGTTTGTGGCAAACCATGGGGACCATGTTCAGTATTGTCCGTTGTTGGTTTGGGAGAAATTTTGTTCGTATGGTTTGTTCTTTTCGAGTTGTAATTAAAGCTCTGTGCCCTGTTCAATCCCTGATAATAGAAACTCTGCTCGGCCTGACACCATTGGTATGCTACCTCGATCGTACTTGGTTTCCTGGCCCTAATTATAGTCTTAAGGGGGTCGCGAAGACAGATTAAGAAAGCATTCAGGCAAATGCTATCATAAAGGCGTTTCTCAGACGTTGGACTTGCGGCCTGGTTGTCAGGATCAGGAGGAAGATTCAAAAGTTGACTTCTAATTCTGGTAATGTCAAAGAAAAGTTTATTTATGGATAATCTGTGACGTTGCTTCGGCCGGGGTATGCTCGCCGCGCCGGGTTCACAGAAATTTGTTAGGTTTCTGGCTGTGGTAACTGAAAGGGATATCTCGGTTCAAGAATAAAGCAAGCAAGTAGTAAGTTAAAAAAATTTCTTTATTGGTCTTAATTGTACAGAGTTGGAAATAGGTTGGATCGTGGGGACGTGTCTTCCTTCGGTTTTGGCTACTCGGCCGCACGTGGCTGTTTGCTGCGTGCTGCGTAGGTTTTGAGGTCGAATGGCTCGAGGGTACTCCGACGAGAGTATGGAGGCGGAGGTTTGAACACACTCGAGGAGAAGATCGGTGCGGAGGTTTGGACACGCTCCGAGGAGATGATTGCTGCGTAGGTTTGAGCCCACTCCGAGGAGACGATTGATGCGGAGGTTTTGACACGCTCCGAGGGAAGATTGGTGCAGAGGTTTGGACACGCTCCGAGGAGAAGATTGATGCGGAGGTTTGAGCACTCTCAGGAGAAGATTTGATGCGGAGGTTTGGACACGCTCCAAGGAGAAGATTGATGCGGAGGTTTGGACACGCTCCGAGAGAGGATTGATGCAGAGGTTTGGACACACTCTGGAGAGGATTCAGAGGTTTGGACACACTCTGGGAAGGAAGGTAAAGTATTGAGCAGAACGAGTGGAAAGGTAGATCCGTTATCACAAGATCCGCTGTAAAAATTCTGGTTTGTTAGGCCAGGGCTTTCCGAGTTGGACTGCCACGATTCGATCTGGCGATCCTCCTTTTATTGCCGGGGATCAGCTGTTGGTGCCCTGATATGGGTCTAGCGCGTTTTGGTTTTGCCATAACGCGTCCCGGCCCAGCTGTTAGTGTGACCATAGTTCGGTGAATGTTAGCCATACTAGTCTTTGGCGCGCGAATTACAGTTCTTGGGTGAACTGTGTGTCCAGTGAATCCAATTCTAGTACTTTGAATGTACTGTGAGTCCAATGAATCCAGTTGTAGTAGCTATGTGTCTCCTAGTCCCTTGGTGATTTCCCGTTTAATAATCAACAACCTTCTTTCTTTCTGGTCAGAATTATATTGATGGTTTATTGTTTTCCAAGCTAAGAAGCGACTTATGGAATAAATGGAATACAATCAGAAAATGAAATGGAATGGAATAAGAATCTGCTTAATCGGCAGATCTCGCGTTGACGATCCGCTGGATAAGCGGTTGGCTCCGCTTCCGCTGGTGTCCGAACTCAGCGTTTTTGTATGCAGTGAATGGGTTAATGACCATTCAACTGTGTCGCTAAGGTTTGGGGGGCGGCGGTGTGGCCGCAGCAGTGTGTGCGGTAACTCGCGTGCTGCTTTTTTTTTAATTTGAACGTGGTGTCTTTTTATAGTCTTTATTAAGGAACTTCAGGGTTTTTTCGCTTATTTTAATCTTATTTATATGTATGAATTACTCGAAATGTATGACTATGTAAAGGAATAATATGGAATATATGTGGCGCCGGCGCTTTGTGTGGTGGCGCTGGGCGTCACAAATCCCTCTGGTAGAGTTTGGATTTCTCGAATAAGCATTGGTTCTGTCTTTTTGCATGCGTACATCCGATTTAAGTTTTCCATAATATGGTCCCATTCCAGTCTGGTAGCCAAGATATTCAACGTTTGGTCTGCTTTACCTATTATCTTGTTCCGAAGTGTTCAGAAGTAGTTGTCCGTGCGGTGTTTGGTCGGTTCCTCTAATAAGCATAAATATTTCTTCTACGCTTACTATAAACTTTTCCAGGGTTTCCAGGACTCCCTCAAACGTAGGCAATTGTTTGACGAAAGCAAGAATATCGGTCGGGTTGAGAGTAGTGTTGATTGAAGTATTCAACGAGGTGCTAGCATTTTCCATGTTATTCAGTCCGCTAATTGGGGGGCTAATGTTCCTGGATAGCCCAGACCCGGTCACTGAGTCCATGGCTACTCGTGGTTGGGCTGGAAGGGGTTCTTCTTCCCTAGTTTCTGGTATGCTAACTGTAATTATGATGTTCTTTTAGTTTTAATGAATGTATCCGCAGAGACATCCGTCTCTTTAGTAATTCGTTTATTGAATGTTCTATCGATATAGATCTTATGGTAGCTTAAGCTAAGGCCGAAATATATGTTTATGTATATATGTATGTATATATGCCCAGCGCTGCTGACGGCGTATAGATGTATATGTATGTATGTGTGTATGCATGTGCCGACAAGTCATGGGAATATGTTGACACTGCACTTATGTCGCTCGAGACATTCTTGGGCGATCGTAATACGATAGCTCAAGTTATGTCTGGGACTTTTAATTACATAAACACTGCAACAAAGTGTTACAGTGTGTTCCCCTTAAGTACACTTGGTACAGTGGGTACTGGCTATGTGTGCATCTACAAAAGATAAGGCATCCAGAAAACTGTGTAAGCTTTCTGCCTTGCCGTCAAACTCTGGGATGAGTTTGCTGGCTGTGTTAAGGAATTCTATTATTGTTTGTGGCATGTTTGAACCTGAAGGTTTTTCACCTTCTGAACTATCGTCACTATCTGAGCTATTTTGCAGTAGTGTTGGGTTGAACACTGCTGAGCTATTTAGCGCGATTGTTATCCCTATGTTTAAATGGTGTCTGTCGTTTATATTTTCTAGGCACTCTGTTAGACGTTTGAGAACATCTGTTACCTGGTGGTTTTGAATTTCGGACAGATTATGATGCGCTGTTTTTATTAGGCATTTGATTTCGTTGTAATTTTGAACAATGACCTCGGTATGCTTAACAAGTGTGTGTCGCTTAATACGTTTTGACTTGCTTAGGCATTTATAAGACTTTTAAAATTCTGCTTTGAATTGTTATATTTTTTCCCTAAGAACTTAGATTTTGTCAAGTGCGTCAGCGCGGGACATATACCTTTTCTTAAGGCTTTTATGGTGCATATTATAAATTATATTATAATTATTAAGTTTATTGACGCTAAAATAACCAATATTAAAAGTAGAAACCACAATTCATAAATGCTTTCGGTGTGGTCAACAATTTGGATTTTATTTACCACATTGGCGTTTGGGTTTTCCACTTTCGACTGTGTTTTTCCCATTTTTGGTTTTTTTTTCTAACTTCTCTTAAATGTGGCTTATTAAATTTGTATACCCGTACTCAAAAAAGAGTTAAGGGGTATACTAGATTTGTGGTAAAAGTGGATGTGTGTAACGCAGAGAAGGAAACGTTTCCGACCCCATAAAGTATATATATTCTTGATCAGCATCAATAGCGAGTCGATATAGCCATGTCTGTCTATCCGTCTGTCTGTCTGTCTGTCTGTCCGTCTTGTTGAGCGCCTGATCTCAAAGACTATAAGAGCTAGGGCAACCAAATTTGGTTTCCACACTCATGTGATATCACACTGCTACAAGTGTATTTCAAAATTTCGCCCCGCCCCCTTCCGCCCCCACAAAGGACGAAAATCTGTGGCAGGCACATTTTAATCAAGAAAAAAAAAAAAAAAAAGGAGTGGGGGGAGAGCGCCCCCATAAACAAATCGCCGAATCTAAATCAGATCGGATCATAATTATAGCCAGAATGAAGAAATTAATTTTCAGTTGCTTCCCCTGTCCACCCTCGGCAAACGACAACGCAACTCATTTTCCTTCTCGCTCGCACACTCTGCCGCGTTCAGTGCGCGATCAACCCCTAGCGGAGGAGATGTAGAATCAAATGAACATGTACATTGTATCTATAAATATGTAGATGTAGATGAAAAAATTTTTTTTTTTAAAATTATTTATCCCGTTTATATGTACCGGGGCTCGGCCACCGGCAAGGAAAGACGAGATTACGTTTTAAAGTTTATTACCGGCACGACTGGCTCGGTCAAGTATGAGATTAATTCTGAAGTACAAGAAATGAAATATAAAATGATATTCTTAAAGTTGCCCCCCAGACGGCAGCGCTGCCCATGCAGCGGGCCGACGTTCTGCAACCTCAGCGCCTCGAGCCGACGGTCCGCTCTCCAGCGGATGTTTATGCAACAATGTAACTTGAGGACCCCCGTCCACTTGAGTCAGCATCAGAGGTCTTCCACTTCTGGAATTCCGCTGATACCCTGCAGCTGGTGGGGAGTGTTAACTACTCCCCCTCTTAAAGAGCGGGCGTCCTCGCTGCTCTCAATCCGTCTATCATCTCCTTGATTTGCCTCGCATCTCTCTTCCTATTGAGGTGGAATCTGAGGTAGATGATTCCCCCCAATGCTCCGCACAGAGCCATGCCCAGTCCAAACGCGTGGAGCGGGCTGAGCTTGGCCATGGTGGCCTGCTCGACCTCCTTGATGTAGTTGAGGTTGTCCTCGCTGAGCTGGTGTAAGAACGGGAGGCTCAGGATAGTCTCGTGCCCGGAGATGTTCAGAGCGGGTACTGATGCGATGCCTGGAAATCGCTGTTGGATGTTATTGCGATTTCGGAATCGGGTGCCATTTACGGTTGCGCAGTCATTGAAGGTGATGAGCTGCGTTCCGGCGGTCGTAACCACCGTGTCCGAGTCACAGCTGATCTTTGCCGGCCGGTTATTGACGATGATCATGCCGTCGTCGACGAGGGTGATGGGCTCCAGATGGCTCGGTTGCGAAAGGCAATGAGCGGTGCCCCCGGAGTGTAATCCCTGGGCACAGGAACCTCTTACTTCCTTTTTGCAGAACGTGGTGGTGGTTGTGGGGGCGCAGCTCGTGACGGCCCACACCTGGTTTCCGCACTCAGCTACAATGTTCTCTGTCAGCTGCAGTACCTTTCCGTCGTGCTCAACCGGGAATATCGTCACCTTTCTACAAGCTATGCTAACTCTAGGGTATTCTATTATAAAGTGGATTATGTTATTAGATTGTAGGATTTTAATCTTAGATACTTCTAGTAGGTTTGCTACTGTGACCCCTGTGAATTGGTCAGTGAGAACAGATTCTATGTCAGTGTGATCTAAAATGGCCGGGTTCACTACGTTGGCCTTTGCCAGGGTTATAGTGAGCATCAGGTTGCCTATTTCTGTAATAAGAATTCTGTTTCTAGCGAGCAAAGTCTCGTACAAGTGGGCTGTGTCGATTTGTGCCTTTTTTTCTATGCTGATGATCTTGTTTACCAAGCTAGTGAGTGAATTTAATTGGTTCTGAACCTTGGTGTTTATCTGAATTTGCCTATTGTTTGCTTGCACCAGTTGTGCTTCTGTAAACCTGGTGTTTTCTAAATCGGACGCGTCTGGCGTGCCGGCCACTACTTTAAGGGCGGTTCCCAGGAAGTCTAGACTTCTCGCCAGCCTGTGGTGGATACTGATATCGGACAACATATCTCTAATGTGATTGCAGTCCGCGTCTAGCAACTGTCTCCATGTGCGATTTTGGGAATAGGTCCGCCATTTTGGCGGTTTCCTCGACAATGCGACCATATTCGGTCAGATTTGCCGTGTGCTTGACGTAATCAAGCCCTTCCCATATCAGTACCGTTCCGTCCGTGATGGGAATGTAATTTGAGTTTGAGTAGTCGGTGACGCGAGCCGCGACTATGGTGAGGATGTGAAGTACCCAGATAACCCTGTAGATAAAAATACGTATGAAATATGGGGAATAAAACTAACACAACACCGCCACCAATCGTTTTCCTTAAGCCTAGTCGTAGTGTCTACCAATAACAGCTATAATTCCTTCACCAAATTAACTTATATTTAGTCGGGATACTCTATCTGAGGTTGTCCTTGTGGACCACCCTCCCTCTAATTAGGACTGTTGTCCCCAAGTCCGCTTCAATTGTTTCTTCGACATACAAGGGGGAGAGCTTATTCCCCAGGCGTCTGTTGGTTTTAACCAACACCTTCTCGCCTACACTGAAGTTTCTGTTTTGCCGTGCTTGGTTGACTCGATTGTTTTGTACAATCTGGGCCTTTTGCACTTTGTTCTGAACTTCTTTGTTACTTTCTGCAGCCACTGCATGCAGGATGTCGATGGGTCTTTTGTCGGTGACCGAGTGCACCGATCTATTGTATTCCGCCGTTGCTTGAAGGAATAGGTCTACCGTGTCGGTGATTCCCTTGGCCATTTTAAGGCACCTGGCGATTTCCACGAGTGTACTATGGAATCTTTCCACTTGTCCGTTCGATGTACTGTGGAGGGGTGGCGCGTTAGCGATGCGGACCCCGAAATTGTTGTGCAACAGCGATCTGATGGTCTCTGAACTTAGTGATGGTTCGTTGTCACAGTAAATCTGTTTGGTGTTGGGAAAAATGTTCATGAGTTGTAAGAGGGGAGTCTTAATATCCGCTATGGTGCGGGAAGCTATAGGCTGTACTATGGCAAATTTGGAGAATTTGTCCACACATGTCAGAAAATATTTTCTGTCCGTCGAAAATATGTCGACATGAAGCATTTCTCCCGTGAACGAGGGGACCGGTGTCGGCCCTAGCTCCTGTTTCTTAGGGTGCCTGTCGTATTTTGCTTTGGAGCAAATTTTGCAATTCATGACCACTTCGCTTGCGAGTTTCGTCATTTTTGGGAAATAGTAGTCGGACATGATTTGTTTGACGTTTTCTTGAGCGGCTCTATGGGCCCGGTTGTGCTCGACGTTGATAATTTCTCTTTTTTCATTATCGTCGACATGTCGGCGACAAGATTCCTGCAATGCCAGAATTTCGTCGCCGGAAAAGATTTTACTAGTTCATGCTGTATGAAAGCTAGAACTGGGAGTTCGCAATGGATTGCGTTCACAACTTGTGGGTTCACCAGAGACTTGACGGTCTCAATTAGAGCGTCCCTGTTTGGGAAATGTATTATGTGGCGCGTTTTTTCCCCAAAGAGCACAAACATTTGCTTCAGGGAAAGCGCGCCTCTTCCAGAATGATCTGGTTCCTGAAGCAGTTTACAGGTTTTTCAGACGATTCTATCGTGTAAGTCATTGAAACTTCACTGTGGATCGTTGCTGCGTCTGAGCGCGGTGCGCTGCTTCCCAGCGCGTAAATATTCTGCCGGGACAGTGCGTCCGCGACGAAGTTTTCTTTCCCCGGCTTGTAGAATAGCCTGGCGCCGATTTCATCGATTCGCGCCTTCCAACGCTTGATTTTTGCGTTGGGGTTCCCCTCTGACACCGCGAACGTGAGCGGCTGGTGATCAGTAAATACGTTTATTTCTTTGACGCCATAAATGTAATGGCGCAACTTTCCCAAGGCCCATACAATCGCTAACAGCTCTCGCTCGTTAGTGGCGTAGTTCAGCTCACAGTCCTTGAGGGTCCTCGAGATCATTGTGATCGGTCGACCCCCCTAGACAGTACCGCTCCGATGCCGTAAGCAGAAGCGTCGGTGGTCAGATCGAAGGGCTTTTTGTAATCTGGGTACATCAGCATTACGTTTTCCGATGCCAGAATGTTCCTAAGTTTCTGGAACGCCCGTCTTTGATCTTCGTTGAAGATAATGGGGGTTTTTTTAGACTTATATTTGCTAACTGAACCGTTTTCCCCTTTTAGGATGTTTGAGAGAGGGCGGGCGATCGCCGCGAAATCTTTCACAAAACATCTGTAGTAGCTTGCTAGGCCTAAGAATGATCTTAGCCCGAATAGCGTTGTTGGCTCGACGTACTCCTGGATGGCTTTCACCTTTTCCGGGTCCGTTCTTGTGCCTTCGCTAGTTACAATAAAGCCAAGGTATTCTACGCTTGTCTTAAAGAACTGCGACTTCTCTTGAGCCACTCTCATGTTGGCATCATAGAGGCTTTTCAGTACCCAGTCGACGTGTTTAACGTGCTCGTCCTGAGACTTGGAGAATATGATTACGTCATCGACGTAAACATAACATGTTTTGCCGATTTGTTCGCGCAAAACGTCATCGATTGCCCTCTGGAAAATGCTGCCAGCATTTCTTAGACCGAAGGGCAGTCGGCAAAACTCATACTTCCCTCCATTTACGGAAAAGGAAGTTTTTTCCCTGTCGCGTTCCGCCAAAGTTATTTGGTGGTACCCGGATTTCAGGTCAAGAGTAGTGAAGTACTTTGCAGTACCTAAATTTGCCAATATCATTGAGATGCATGGCATGGGGTATTTGTCGGCTATCGTTTTCTGATTGAGCTTCCGAAAGTCCATTACGAGACGTTTCTTCTTATTGCCCTTCTCATCAGTGCCTTTTTTGTCGACCACCCATATCGGGTTGTTATATGGCGACCTTGATTTCTGTATGATTTTGTCCTTCAAGAGGCTTTTAACCTCGGCATCGACAAAATCAGCTACACCCATCGGGTAGGGGTAAAGCTTGGAATAAATTGGTTCGTCGTCCACTGTGCGAATAGTGGCCACGACCGAAGTGTTATAGGGCAGCGACCCGTTAGGGTCGGCGAAGGCCTTGTTTCTTTTCTTCAGCATTTGCATGAAGCTTGCCTTTATGGCAGCAGGTGCGTCGATGTCAACAACGTTAGTATGGTTGACATCTGTGCACTCATGGAACTTGATTGTCTCGGTTGTGTTGCCGAAAGTGAGCGTTCCATTTCTCAGAGATAGCGTGGCCCCTACCTGCGTGAGCAGGTCCAGGCCAATGATGCCATCAAAGGTTGTTAATGTTTTTAGTAGAAAAACGGCGTGATTTTGCCGAATATTGACAGGGGACATTTCTGTGTAATGTTGTTGGACCCGTTAATAGAGTGAACGGGGAACGGTGATTCAACCGGGTAACGCCAGGAAGCCACATGAATGGCTTGATGTAATTTTTGGACGCACCCGTGTCGATCAGAAGTTTTATGTTGACCCCTGCTACTTTCCGCCAAACGAATGGCAGCAGGGAGCATCCCTAAAAAATTAACCGAGTCGCTCTCGTATCCGAGTTCGGCGTCGGCCTCTATTTCTGCGACCGCCTCAGCGGCGGCCTCAGTGTAGGCCGCCGGGGACCGGTCACTTGAGGTGGCAATGTGTTCCACCCTCTGCCGCCAGTTTCCTGACGTGCGCTCTGACGAATTTGGTTTTCTTCCGAAACCGCTGTCGCGCTTACCCGTCCCCCCTGGCTTTTGGTAAGCCGTGGCCTGTCTAAATTTGGAGGATGAAGGGTCTACGTCCATTGGCTCGGGGGCCTGGCCCGTAGCTCTTTGTTGTTGATTCGAGTTGCCCTGGCTCCTAACATAATGAGGGCTCTTAAACGAATTTGGGTCTTGCGGTCTGTTTTGCCTCCCGTTACCCTGTTGTGGCGCTTGGTAATTGCGCTCGCCTGTTCGGAAGGATTTTTCTTCTATGGCCTTTGCGTAGTTCGCAGCCAGAATGCTGCGATCTTCGCTGGATTCCGCCGACTGGGCTAAGGCCAGTGCGGTTGGCAAATCCTTTGGCCTCGCCGGAAAGACTGCTGCCTTCAGGGGCCTTCTCAAACCTGATATGAACACCTCTAAGGCGTCTTCCCTAGCTTTTTGGTTGAGCACATCCGCTGCTTCTGCGGTGCGCATCATCACGTTTTTGTTGGTGATGAGGGAGACCTGTTTCTCTATTGCGTCATAGTAGTCAGTTAGAGACAGGTTCCCTTGTCTCATGGTTGCCAGCCTCTGCTGGATCACCCCTACAGGCGTCTCTATCTGAATAAGAGCTGTCTAGCCTGTTTATTATGGCCTTAAAATTGAGCACTGTGTTGAAGGACGACAACACATTGTTCGCTGCTCCTTTAACCTTATTCCTAATGATGCCCGTGGCCATGAAGTGTTTGGAGCTGCCTTGGTAAGGCTCGAACACCGAATACGCGGCCATAGCTGCCTGGCGCCAACCGACGTATTCCAGCTGTTTGCCGTCAAAGTCTGGTAAAGACTTGACCATGTCCAAGCACTGATCGCATTGGACCCCGGGAAGAATTTCCGCACTCTTAAAAACCTCTACTACCGGCACAGATGGTCCTGCGCTCGATTGGTTAACTTGTTCCCGCAGTGCGAGCATTTCCGCACGAAGTGCAGTAGCTTGGCCCGCTAGGGCTGCAGCCTCTTGTGCTTGGGCTGCAGCCTGGTTTGCTTGGGCTGCAGCCTGGTTTGCTTGGGCCACCTCGTCTTGTAGTCGCTCTAAGTGAGCCTGAAAACCTTTGGCTTGATTATCTAATGCGGCCTGTAAGGCATTGTTGAATGACGTCACGTCCATGTCTTTTGGTTTTTCTTTTGCTGGTCGACTGTCCAGTGCTGTTAAATCGAGCCCCTCTATGAGGGAACTAAGGCTATCGTCACTGTCGCTGTCGCCCTCCCTATGGCTCATGTGGTGCGATTTGTTTCGGCAGAACTACCCTATAAAGGTTTATCTTACGTTCCTAATTCTTAAAAACGCGGGTCGAAGGGTGTTTGCTCATTCGCGGTTTACTTTAAATTTTGACCAAAATTTGCCAAAAATAGCGGATCTTTCGCTGTTATCGATACTTATTGCGTTATCACTGACATAGGAAATGTTAACACATGAAAAATTCACTTACATGTTCTCTGATTGTAGGGTGAAGGGAGTCTGATCTAGCCCCTGCCTATTGGTCTTCGGTTGAGCGTCGGGAGCCTTTCACGCTGAGATGGTTGGGCTGGGCGAGGGAATTCCCTGCAGCCCGCGTAGACTTTTGTTGATTTTTGGTAAGGTGAGGCG
The DNA here is from genome assembly GCF_018151105.1 of Drosophila obscura. NCBI lineage: Eukaryota > Metazoa > Arthropoda > Insecta > Diptera > Drosophilidae > Drosophila > Drosophila obscura. Next base: position 2,154,965 of record NW_024542890.1, on the reverse strand, counting down.
AGGGAGGGCCCTTCAGCCTATTTTTTCCTTCGTAGATATTGGGTGGAAGCGAGGGATTTCCCTACAGCTCCTTGTGTTTGTTCCTCTGGTGTCAGCTCCCGCGTAGTTGGGTGTTTTTTTGTAATTTTTTTTTTTTTGATTCTTAATGCTTGGTTGTAGCGCACATGAAACAGAAGTATTTTTCAGTAGCCCTTTTGGTTTTGGCGAAGAACAAAAAAAAATTTGCACACACTGATGTATTTTTTTGGGCGGGGGGGTTTGACAACCAAAACTTCTCACTTATTTTTTTCTTTAATTTTTCATTCCTTTTCTGTTGATTTGTTTGTGCCCACAGGGAGCTTTTTTCTTTTAAGGGCCACTAGGGTTTGACAACAAAAAAAAACTTCTCACTTATTTTCTTTTTTAATTTTTCATTCTTTTTCTGTTGATTTGTTTGTTCCCACCGGGAGATTTTCTTTTGGGCCACTAGGGGTATCTTTCTTATTTCACTGACACAAGTAAAAACATGAGATGCACTCGTTGGTATGTTTTCCACTTTTATTATTTATTTCGAATTTTCTTTTGATTGTTGAATTCTTCAGCACTTTTTATACTCGCGTTAACTTGGGTTCTTTTGACCCGTTGGGCGCCAATTAAATATTATTTATCCCGTTTATATGTATCGGGGTCGGCCACCGGCAAGGAAAGACGAGATTACGTTTTAAAGTTTATTACCGGCACGACTGGCTCGGTCAAGTATGAGATTAATTCTAAAGTACAAGAAATGAAATATAAAATGATATTCTTAAAGTTGCCCCCCAGACGGCAGCGCTGCCCATGCAGCGGGCCGACGTTCTGCAACCTCAGCGCCTCGAGCCGACGGTCCGCTCTCCAGCGGATGTTTATGCAACAATGTAACTTGAGGACCCCCCCACTGAGTCAGCATCAGAGGTCTTCCACTTCGCCCGGGCAAAAAAAAAGAAGGGGGGGGAAGAAAAAAAAAAAAAAAAAAAAAAAAAAAAAAAAAAAAAACGCGACGAAAAAAGCGACCCACACCTTCCTTTTCTTTCTTAAAAAAAAAAAAAAGGGGGGGGGAGGGAAAAAAAGGAAAAAACGAGGGAAGAAGGGGGGAGCAAGGAAAAGTTGGGAAAAAAAAAAGAAAAAAACAAAAACAAAAAAAGAGAAACCAAAAAAAAGTGGGGGAAAAAGGCCCAACGGCAACCGAAAAGGCAAACCTCAAGGAAATGGTGAAAAAAAAAAGAAAAGCCTTTGCCGACCCTAACGGGTCGCTGCCCATAATACTTCGGTCGTGGCCACCATTCGCACGGTGGACGACGAACCAATTTATTCCAAGCTATACCCCTACCCGATGGGGGTAGCTGATTTTGTCGATTCCGAGGCTAAGAGCCTCCTGAAAGACAACATCATACAAAAATCAAGATCGCCGTATAACAATCCTATATGGGTGGTGGATAAAAAGGCACTGATGAAAAGGGCAATAGGAAGAAACGTCTCGCAATGGACTTTCGGAAGCTCAATCAGAAAACAGTGGCCGACAAATACCCCATGCCGAGAATCTCAATGATCTTGGCGAATCTGGGTACTGCAAAATACTTTACAACTCTGGACCTGAAATCCGGATACCACCAAATAACTTTGGCGGAACGCGATAGGGAAAAAACTTCCTTTTCCGTAAATGGAGGAAAGTATGAGTTTTACCGACTGCCCTTCGACTACCCTGCTTTGCGTTGGAAGCGAGCCGTTCGACCTACAGCACTCAGTGTCGACATCAAACCAGCCGGCCTCATCTACCTGTCAACTCTGGAAGAGAATCGCTTTTCGTCACCGGTGCCAACAGCCTGTTGTCTGGGCCAGGTAGACCTCGAAAGTTTGCAGGTGTATGGATACTTCAAAACTCACAACACCGAGGCACCAACTTCGGGAACTGCTCCGAAATGCTCAACGGAGCAAGAAAAATCTTCCAAGCCCTCTCCCAGTACGAACCCCAACAACCAGAAAACATCGGAGTCTCGTTCAGTGAACAAAGGCCCGTCAGTCACGCGGACTCGGTGTACAGCGTCTGTTCCGTTACATGGGCCGAAGAAGTCAAACGAAAAGCCCGAGACGACCTCCCTGCCGCTCGACAAACAGATGCGTATAGGCGGTTCGCAGCAGGAGCTAAAAACACAGCATGCGCCACGATTGCAGAGTAATTGCACAAAAATTTCGATTCTGCCATACAAAATGTCAGCGACTATTAGTGACCTGCTTGCTTCCCTCACCCGACAACGTGTGCGTTTCGTTTCATCGGAGGAATTGCTGCAATCGGTTGACCATGTGACCGCCATCTTTTCACCTGAAATACCTATGCCATTGCCTTACCCAAAAGTCGTCGCTCCGCGTTCAACACACAAACGTTCGGGTTCAATTGCCAACCTCCAGCATTGGTACGACATGGCCTTCCCTGACGCAATCGGAGTTGATTACTTCCCATGACACAGACATCGTTCAAAATTCCGACATAAAGATAGCCGTTGAAAACATTGTGCTGGATTGTGACCGCGCCAATTACCTTGCTCCTCTTTTTGACGCGCTGCGACCATCTCTTCGAACAATGATGTCAGCTCGGCGCCCTGCCACTCAACTTGAAACGATCTTGGGGTTTTCCAAACGCAACGGTAACGTCCCAAAACTGGCTGTGGGTTACCTCCCCAATACATTGCTGACCAGTTGCTTGAAAATTACATTGAGAGCGTAATCGATAACCGGACCTTGTTTGAAGACTTCATCAACTACCCAATCAAACCCTCCGTGGAATCCCTTGACAACTGGATCGCCACACAAGACAACCCAGAAATTCTCCGGTTTCTGGCTCAGTCTGTTGAGCCGGTGGAGACACGCGTGTACAATGTTTTTAGCTACATGATAAAGCAAGCGGTCAAGGCGCCTTCCTTGAACTCAGACGCCCTCAAATACCAAAGTGTGCAGACGATCGCTTTCCAACCCAAAGACGTTAACATCATATTTTATCCCATCTTCGTGGAGTTGCGCAATCGTCTATTGTCCGTAATGAACCCGAAATTCCTGTTTTACACTGGCATGTCACCCGATGAATTCGAGACGGAAATAAATTCCCGTTTCGATGCCGAAACCTTGTTTTCCTATGAGAGAGTTATAAACGATATCGGTAAATACGACAAAAGCATGCCAGCGTATTACCTGATCTTCGAGATCGTGTTGTTTATGAAGCTCGGACTCGATCCAAGCCTTGCGAGATCAGGTACAACAGTCACGTTAGGAGTCTGTACACGGACCGTAGCACTGGTTTTGCCGCTGTGGTCGACTTCCAAAGACGTTCCGAAGACGCCAGCACCTTTCTGGGAAACACCATCATAAACCAAGCCGCTTGTGTCGCAATTTACAACCCGAAGAACATCGGTTTGTACGCCGGAGATGATCATCTGATCTTCGGACACTACATCTCGTGTGACACCGCCGGAATTTTCGCAGATCTGTTCAACTTTGAGGCAAAAACCCTGGCTACACTCAAGTACCCATACTTCTGTGGAAAGTTTCTGCTTCAGTCCGGCCCGTATGTATATGTAGTGCCTGACCCCATCCGAACTGTGACAAAAATGGGCAGACGTGACCTTCGGAACTCTGATCATGTCGAGGAATACCGCACTTCCCTTACGGACGTGACTATGCCCCTAAATAATATACTTGTTGAATTCTCTCTCAATAGCGCGATCACTGAGAGATACAAAACAGAGTATGCAGACATAATATACTCGTCGATTCAATCCTGTATCTTGTCGACAATCCGAAAGAGTTCCACCAACTTTACAACTGTGAAGGTCACTTTGTTCTTAACTTCGACCCCTCGCGCCACGACATCGACATCTAACATCAGCATGTCACAACTTGAGAAGTTCATAGAGGCCACCATTTATTTTGAATTATTTTATATTAATTATTATATTATGCTGTCGGTCGGGTCTTCTGGGATCATTCCAACGCTGGCATAAGCGGCAGTCTACCTCTCATGCATTTGTATTTAAATTTCCTTGTAGTCCAACGTAGGCAGAAGCGGCGGTCTGCCTCTCATGCATTTGGTTCTGTAGATGTTGATATGATTTGTTATGTTTCGAAATCTAACGAGTGTTTCTTTTTTGGAATGCCGAGTTTGAATTAAAATTTTTTTGCAAATATGCCAAATATTTATTTATTCGTACTTCGTCATCGGCATCTAAATTGCCAGTTATTATTATTTTTACAATGTTTCCTAGTTATTTGTTGGGATCAAGGTATTTATTCTTTGGGTAACTTGGTCTATTTTCTTGTGTAAGGTTAGTTTTAGATCTTCGAAGTCTTTACTGTCTATAACCTCAATTAACCTTCCTAAATTATCTTTTACCAATGGTTGGTCCTTGTCCAATATATAGAATATAAGTCGTTGTCCGTGCCCTAGCGTTAGCCTGTACGAAATAGTGTTTTATATAAGTAATCGCGGGACGGGTGTGTGTGAGTTATGTAGTATTCGGTTGTTTTGTGAGTCTCCCAATTTTTTTTTGTGTATTTTCTGTCCTTTTATGGTATGTAGTGTTATTCCGTTATCTTTTAGGACCTAATGTTTACTGAAGCGAGGTGTTATTTTATTTCTCCTATTCTCCTTCCGAAATATTTGGTTGCCTGTTGGTAAGTCGGGGGGGAGGTCTGCTCTTGATTCGTTGAGGTGTTCTGTACGTTTCCAAGTCGTGTTTACCATTTGTTCCTTAACAGTGGGGTAAAGTGAAGTTTGAAATTCGGTGAGTTTTTGTAAATACTCATGTTCGTTATTGAATTTGACTGTTTTGTCGAAAATGTGCGTACGTCCGTTGAAGAGTTCGAACGGTGTAAGGTTCGTGCTAGAGTGAATGGCATTGTTGTATGTTATTATGCTTTCTGAAAGTATTTCATCATGGTCTTGTGTCAAATGCAGTTCTCTCTTTAGTTGAGAACTATTCTATAGATTTCTGTCAGGGTTGAATGAAAGCGTTCGACTGTCGCGTTACTACTTGACTGTTGAAAGGAAGTGACATGAAGTACTGTAATGGGATTATATAAGATGTAACGCACTGGCACGTCTGTAGAAATGGCCATGGCTGTAATGGCAATGCGGTGAGTATAGGGGTCCCTCGCAGTCACCGGGGCATGTCTTCTTTAACGTTGGTATTTCCTTTTTCTCGGGTGGTTGAATTTTGATTATTATTTTATTTATATTTTGTATAGCAGTGTAGGTGGTTGTGTGCAAATTAATCCAATGCTGTCCCGCGTGGTCTCTGATGGCGTAGCTCAAGTAGATGACACGTCGGGTGCGTATGTGGACGTCGTTGATGGGCAGGGTTAGCTGCTATGTTGGGATGTTGGCAGAGTTATCTGCTGTGGGGTTTATTATTACGCGTGTTGCTGGCTAAGGCTCAGTCAACATCAATAACTTCAATAATTAAACGATTACGGAATTCACCGGAGTACGAACTTTTATTTGGCAAACGAACTGTTTGGTTGTATTGTGTTCTTAAGACTGAAGGCTACAGAAAATATTCGAACTTAAGTTAGCCCTGCAAAGTCAATGCATCACGCCATTCGCTCGAGTCGGCGTGCCGACTCAGCATTCTTGCGCAAGCAACACGGTGTCCGTTTACAGTTGCTGCGCGCAGAACTCTTAGTAGCGAGTCAGCATTGTTTACAAAATACTACTTTGTTGCTGAGGGCAAACAGAATGCTTAAGGCTGTGTGTTAAGTGTTGTTGTAATTTGTTGCTGAGGGCATCCAAATTACTTATGATCGAGTGAATGACAATGTATGACACAAAAGAGAATAACTTATGTACTTAGTTCTTAACTACCCCCCCTCAGAATGATGACCGTCCTCGGTCATATTAAAGTTGTCCAAAGCCTTCTGTATCTTCAGTGATGCTCGCTTTCTCCTTAGTGCCATAAAAAGGATGAATGAGCAAATTAGTCCGACGTTCAGGACTGCACCAACTGCGAACCAAAATTTAGGTGAGCCAGCCGCAATTACCTCCTCCTTGAAGTCCAGAATTGACTGCAAGTTGTTGATGTTCATACGATGCAGGAGTGGTATGCTTAGTGCCGGGTCATGTCCGATGATGTTTAGGAGTGGCGACCTCACGGTGCCAGGCTGTTTGCTTGGTGCTTTGCGCAAGTTTATGAACTCCGTGCCATTGATAGCTGCAGACCGTTCGAAAGTTATCAGGAAGGTTCCTGAGACGGTTACTTCCGCGCCATCGTCAGTTCTGACGCGCGCTGTCGCTTCGTTGATTACCACGACGCCGTCATCTATAGGCATTATTGCATTCAGGTGGCTGGGTTGAGTGTGGCAGTTGGCGGTGTTTCCCGCATGAAGGGAGCTAGCACAGGTTTCGCGCCGTGCCCGTTCGCAGAAGGTGTTATGCGTAGTCACAGTGCATCCAGTAACTGCAAATGTATCCCTTTCGCATTCCGCCAGCGTGTCCTCGTCGAGTCGCAGAATGGTTTGTTGATGTGAGACGGGGTAGACAGAGACCTTTTGGCATTTAAATTCAACTTTGGGGTAAGCTATTAATATGTGGATAATATTCTCGGACTGAAGGACCTTGATCTTAGAAGCTTCTAATAAGCTAACTATTGGGGTATCTTGTTCAATAAGTGATTTCAGATCGGCATGATCAAGGATTGTTGGATTTACTATGTTTGCTTTTGCCAACGTTATCGTGAGTATTAAATTTTGAATTTCTGTATTAAGTATTCTATTCCTTGCCAACAGTGTCTCAAATAAATGAGGAGTGTCAACCAAATCGCCTTTGCGGGAACTGATAATTTTATTGATAGTGTCTGTCAATCTGTTAATTTGCTTTTGAGTTTCGGAATTTATTATGATTTGTTTGGAGTTAGACTCCACCAACTGAGCCTCCGTAACGCGGACCTTTAGGAAATCTGAAGCATCAGGGGTACCAGCAACAACCTTCAAGGCAGTGCCTAAGAAATCGAGGCTTCGTGCAAATCTGTGATGCACTTGAAGAACGGACAACAAGGTTCTAAGGTGATCTGTATCTACGTCTAGTAATTTGCGCATATGCGACTGTGGAAAGGAATCGGACAGTTTTTCGGTCTCATCTATCATACTAATGAATTCAGAAATGTTACTCGAGTGCCTCAGGTAGCTACGTTGATCGAACACCAGTACTTCCCCGTCTAGGACCGGAATGTAGTTGGCATGCGAGAAGTCGGTGATCCGAGCATTTACCGCTGCTAGTACTACAAGTAAAGTGAGTGCAAACCTGAAATGGATAAACAGTATAAGACGTTGTTCTAACTCTAATTTGACTTACTAGCTAATTGTGGTGGGACACCTATTTCAGGTTGTCCTTATGGACCACCCTCCCCTTAATGAGGACAGACGTTCCCAGGTCTGCTTCGACCTTTTGCTCTGAGCATAAGGGAGTTAATTTGTTCCCTAACCTCTTGTTGTTCTTCTGGAACACCTTTTCTCCTACCTCAAAAACGCGGTTTTGCCTGGATGCATTGCATCTTTTGATGTTGTCTTGCTGTGCTTTAACTAGCCTGTCTTTGACGATTTCGCGACGATCACCGGCTGCTGCGTGAACAACCTCAATTGGTTTCTCGCGGGTTACTGAATGCAAACTTTTGTTGTATTCTATCGTAGCCTTTAAGATTAACTCTGTAGTGTCGCTGATTTTCTTGTCTAGCTTGAGGCATCTCGCAATTTCGGTCAGGGTGCTATGAAAGCGTTCCACCTGGCCGTTTGAGGTGCTGTGAAGCGGGGCCGCATTCACAATGCAAATGCCGTAGGCGTTCCGGAGCATCGAAGTGATGGTCTCGGAATTAAAAGCTGCCTCGTTATCGCAATAAATTGTCTTGGTAGCGGGGAAAAGGTTAACAATTTGTAGTAGAGGGCCTGTGATATCGATTATTGTTCTAGACAATATCGGTTGGACGATTGCAAATTTGGAAAATTTGTCTATGCAGGTCAAGAATTGTTTCTTGTCTGTCGCGAAAATGTCAATATGCAACATTTCACCAGTATAACTTGGTATAGGCGTTTCCCCGAGTTCTTGTTTCTTCGGGTGCCTATCATACTTGGCTTTAGTGCAGACCCTGCAGTTCGCCACCACTTCTTTGGCTAAATTGCCCATGTTGGGAAAATAGTAGTTACGGAGTACTTGCTTAGTATTTTCCTGAGCTGCTCTGTGCGCTCGATTGTGTTCGGCAGTTATGATTTCTAACTGGTCGTTTTTGTCCGTTACATCCTGCACTAGATTTTTGCAATGCCAAAACTGGGTAGCAGGGAAAAGTAAAATCAGGTCGTGTTGGAAACTTGCCAACGTGGGGAGATCGCAAAGTATTGCATTTACGACTCCAGAATTCACAACTTCTTTGAGCGTATCAAGAATTGTGCTTTTGTCAGTGTAACTGATGAGGTGGCGAGTTTTGCTGCGAAACAGCAACAAGTTTCGCTTTAGTGGAAAACGCGATTCCTCCAGGACAATCTGGTTCCTAAAGCAATTCAATGGTTTGTCTGTTGAGTCGACCGTGTAGGTCAGGGAGAGTTCGCTGTGAACGGTTGCAGCGTCCGAACGGAGCTCATCTTGTAGAGCATTAATGTTTTGTCTTGAAAGGGCATCCGCCACCAAATTTTCTTTGCCTGGTTTATAAAACATTTTGGCATTGTGCTGGTCAATGTAAGATTTCCATCTTTTAATCTTGGAATTTGTGTTCTTGTCTGCCACAGCAAACGTGAGCGGCTGATGGTCTGTGAAAATGTTAATTTCCCTAGAGCCGTACAGAAAGTTCTGCAGTCTGCCTAAAGCCCACACAATGGCCAGCAATTCTCTTTCGTTGGTGGCATAGTTTTGTTCGGCTTGTTTTAAAGCGCGAGAAATCATTGTTATTGGCCTATTGCCTTGGGAGAGAACCGCACCAATTCCACTGGCCGAAGCATCCGTGGTTAAGTCGAATGGTTTCTGAAAGTCTGGATACATTAGCATGACATCTTCTGATGCCAAAATATTCCGCAGACGGTGGAATGCATCGCGTTGAACTTCGTTGAATTCAACAGGGATTTTCTTTGATACGTGCTTGCTAACCGAACCATTTTCCCCTTTAAGTATGTCCGATATCGGACGAGCTATAGCGGCAAAGTCTTTAATAAAAACCCTATAGTAGCCGGCTAACCCCAAGAAGGACCTAACACTGTAGACACTCTTTGGTTCAGGGAATTCCTGAATGGCTTTAACTTTTTTGGGGTCGGATGTTGCTCCATTTTTGGTTACAATGAAACCCAGAAATTCAATGCTTTCCTTGAAGAATTGAGTCTTTTCAGGACCTACACGCATGTTGGCGTCGATTAGACATTTTAGCACAATGTTAATGTGCTGAACGTGCTCCGTTTCATTTTTAGAAAAGATTATGACGTCATCAACATAGACAAAGCAAATCTTTCCTATGTGCTCCCTCAGGATGTCGTCTATTGCTCTTTGGAATATGCTGCTTGCATTGCGCAGGCCGAACGGCAGGCGACAGAACTCGTACTTGCCGCTGCTTACCGAAAACGAAGTCTTTTCGCGGTCATGCTCCGCAAGGTAGATTTGGTGATACCCAGACTTTAAGTCGAGGGTAGTGAAGTATTTTGCCTTTCCTAGACTTGCTAAGATCATAGGGATGCTCGGCATGGGGTAACGGTCCGGTATGGTTTTTTCGTTCAGTTTCCTGAAGTCGATTACCAACCTTTTTTTTGGGTTACCGCAAGGGTCAGTGCCTTTTTTATCAACCACCCATGTTGGGCTGTTATAGGGCGATCTGGAGGGCCTAATTATGCCATCGTCCAGCAGTTGTTTGACCTCTTTGTTTATGAAGTCAGAAACACCCATGAGACTCGGGTATCTTGAATACACGGGCTCGTTGTCTACTGTTCGGATTGTAGCGACGACAGCAGTATTAAAAGGGAGAGCTTCATCTGCGTTTGAGAAAGCTTTTTTGTTTCTGAGTATCATGTCCCTGAACTGTTTCTTTACGGAAGGGGAACTACGATGTCGTTGACATCGGTGAAGTTCACGTCAGCACATTGATAGTACTGTAGCTTTTCGGATATACCCTGGTATTCCAGAGTATTTTTTTCCAAGTTCAATTTGACCCCGGCTTGTGTTAGCAAGTCGAAGCCTATGATCGCGTCGAAAGAGTTTAGGGTGTCGAGGAGAAAAAATGGGGAGGTATGTTTGAAAATATTCATCAAGCATTTGCGCTTGATTTCGGTAGACCCGTGGATCGAGTTTACCGAGAATGACTTGGCGACCGGCGTTATGGTTCTTAGCTCTGTTAAGGGCTTAACATAATTTTTTGCCGCGCCAGTGTCAATCAACATCTTCAGAGTTCTCCCAGCCAACCGCCGTTCAATGTACGGAAGCCGGGAGTGTTCCCTAAAAAATTAACCGAGTCGTCACCAGGTGCGTACTCGTTCTCACTCTCTAACTCTTCAACTGCCTCTTTGGCTGCCTTCTCGTACTCTGTTACAGCTTCTTTGGAGTCTGTTTGTACAACATTGTTAACGCGTTGGCGTCTTTGACCTGTTGAACGGTCTGACGAACTCTTGCGTTTTGGTGCGTTGGATTCGTTAGCCTGACGCTTGCTATAGTCGGTTTTTTGTCTATATCTGGAGGAAGAGTCAACTTCCATGGGCTGAGGAGCCTCGGTTTGATTGTCTTTAGGGGCCTGGGGCTGGGGACCGCCCTTTTGGCGCTTCACAAAATGGGGATTTCTCTCCTGATTTTGATCATCTTTGTTAAATCTGGTCGGTTTGCCTTGGGCACGGATTTTGTTACCCTCAGCAATTTGCGCTCGGTCCTGCAAGGCTTTAGCGTAAGAGTTGGCAAACATGCTTCTCTCAATGCTAGCTTCTGCTTCTCTGGCCAGGGCCAGAGCGGATGGTAGATCTTTTGGTTGTGCAGGAAACACAACCGCTCTCAATGACTTTTTAAGCCCGGAGATAAAGGCGTGTAAGGCGTCGTCTCTAACCTCCCGGTTGAGCAAATCGGCGCCTTCTTGGTCGTGAGACATTACGATTTTGTTGGTAACGAGCGTGAGTTTCTTTTCAACGTCATCGTAGTATTGCATGAGGGACATTTCGCCCTGCGAGACTAACTCCAAACTTTGTCTCAACAAACGCAAGGATGTTTTATCCGAGTATGTGCAATCTAACCTAGCTAGTATTGCATCGAAATTAAGGACAGTATTGTGAGACACTAGTAAGGCTCCAGCTGGGCCTTTGATTTTATTCCTAATGATCGCAACCGCTTGGTAGTGTGCAGTGCTCTTTGGAAAATTCTTGAATAGTTCGTACGCGTAGATGGCTGCTTGCCTCCACGCTACATACTCGTCCTGCGCACCGGTGAAATCCGGCACAGACTTAATAATGTCTAAGGGGATATCGCATCTAGCGGTGGGATCGACGGAAATTTTCTCGTATGTGATGATTTGGGGCGCTTCTACCTGCAAACTCTGTACTTGTGTAGCCAAAGCGGATATTTGTGCTTGAAATTGATTCTGTTGTTGCGCTAAAGCTTGCCTGACGGCACCCTCAACGAGAGCCTGAATTTGAGCTGGCTCCATTTCTTCAATTACAGCGGTGTCTGCTGGAGTAGGATCTACTGAGCAATTAACTTCCCCCTCCCAACTATCGTCACTATTATATTCAACTTTTACCTCTCTATAATTCCAACTCATTGGCTTATGGTTGGCACTTTTCAAAACTTAGGCCGATCGTGAAAGGTCGGCATGTAACACTGTTGGCAATAATAGAAAGTATTGTAACTTGGGGTATGCAGCAAAAAAATGTAGTGCTGCCGAAAGTATGCAGTAATTACTTGTGTAAGGTATGCAATGCTTTATCAAAAGAGCGCTGGTAAAAGTATGCAACGATTTTTAACAAAAGTATGCAATAGTTTTGTTTACGGTATGCAATGTTTTTTGAAAAATAACGCTGGTAAAAGTATGCAACAAATTTTAGCAAAAGTATGCAACGTTTAAAAATGAAATGCTGGCAGAAAAAAGGCAGCAATATTTACTTTACTTGTTTTTTGTTTTTTAAGATCACACGTATCGGTAATAATTTCTTCAAACCGAAATCACTTATGAACTTACATGACAATGGGTTCTTATTTATTGGTTGGGCGCCAATTAATCCAATGCTGTCCCGCGTGGTCTCTGATGGCGTAGCTCAAGTAGATGACACGTCGGGTGCGTATGTGGACGTCGTTGATGGGCAGGGTTAGCTGCTATGTTGGGATGTTGGCAGAGTTATCTGCTGTGGGGTTTATTATTACGCGTGTTGCTGGCTAAGGCTCAGTCAACATCAATAACTTCAATAATTAAACGATTACGGAATTCACCGGAGTACGAACTTTTATTTGGCAAACGAACTGTTTGGTTGTATTGTGTTCTTAAGACTGAAGGCTACAGAAAATATTCGAACTTAAGTTAGCCCTGCAAAGTCAATGCATCACGCCATTCGCTCGAGTCGGCGTGCCGACTCAGCATTCTTGCGCAAGCAACACGGTGTCCGTTTACAGTTGCTGCGCGCAGAACTCTTAGTAGCGAGTCAGCATTGTTTACAAAATACTACTTTGTTGCTGAGGGCAAACAGAATGCTTAAGGCTGTGTGTTAAGTGTTGTTGTAATTTGTTGCTGAGGGCATCCAAATTACTTATGATCGAGTGAATGACAATGTATGACACAAAAGAGAATAACTTATGTACTTAGTTCTTAACTTGTATAAGTAATTTTATATAATTATTATTACATTTTTTTTCTTATGCCCATGAAATGGTGAAAAAGAACCAATTGTTTATATTATATTTTCTTTATATACTTTTAATCTATTTTTGTTTACGTTGGTGGTTTTATTTCTATCCTTTAATATGTAGTTATTCCTATCGTCTATTCCTATCACCTTATATGGGCCCCTATATTGGTTATCTAGTTTATGACCTGTGTCATTTTTAACTAATACTAAATCTCCTATATTTATTTGTATGCTATTTAGGTTCCTGTCATAATATGCTTTTTGTTTTGTTTTTGCTTTTTCTAATAATAATTTTGATCTACTGTTTTTAATTATATTTTTCCTCCCTATGGTGTGTTCATGGTTGTATACTGAACTAACCTTACCTTCTTCTAGAAAGTCATACGTTTGTGGTTTTTTACCAAAAACCAGTTCAAATGGGCAATACCCATGTACTGTTGATGGTGTTGTATTGTAGCAATATGTAAAGTACTTTAGCCATTCGTCCCAATCATGCTTTTCACTAGAGATGTACGAGCGAACATACTCGTTGAATGTTCGGTGTGTACGTTCTACTGCACCGAGTGTCTGATGGTGATGGGCTGTCGATGTTCTATGTTTAATTTTTAATAACTGGCATAATTCGGAAAGAATGCTGTTTTTATATTCTGTACCCATATCCGTTATGAGCATCCTCATAGGACCAAAGATAAGAATAAAGTTATTAAAGATACTACTGGCTACGACCTTAGCATGCTTGCTAGGGTTCGGTATTGTAATAAGGTATTTAGTCAAATCGCATAGAATTGTAACGGCGTATTCATTATTATGTAGTAGACAGAGGACAGAAGAACCCGGGTAGTGTAGTACGCTTGGATGTTATAATTGTTATGATTGATTTTTATTTAAATGAAGCTTATATTTATACAAAATCGTTGGGGCGAGTTGCCTCCATGCAGGTGGGAAACAAAGCCCTGTTGCGTAAGGTTCCCACCGTCAATATGCAATATGAGGCGTCAGCTTTCGGTCAGCGGTGGTACCTGCCCAATGCCCGTTACGTAAGGTTCTCACGGTTTAGATGCAGACGCATCACTTTTGGGCAGCGACAATGACCGCCGCCGAAACTGCATCATATTGCAACTTGGCCTTGGGGTGGTGTTTAAATTGGTTAGGCCAAGCACACTGCATGAATACACTACAATTATTTTCTGACCTTGGTAGGGGTCCGTCCTATTGTGTCGATCTGAACCGTATCGAATGCTTTTGCTGGCGTTGCAGTTAATTGCATTTCTTCTTTGTTGTGTTTGAGAGTTTTGTTCTTCAAACATTTGTCACAATGTTTGATATACTTTTTTATATCCCTTGTCATATTTTCCAGTTGTATTTTTCTCTAATCTTGGTAATTGTACGATTGACTCCCTGGCAGATGCATTGGCACCCTTGAGATTGGTTTCTCCAAAATATTTGGTTTTTGGTGATTTCTGGGCTGATTTTGGGTGATTCTGGTATAAACGGTTTGGCTGATAAGCTTTCTTGTTTATTATATTATATTATATATCTGGCGCTATAACGCCGCTGATACATATATAATAATGGCAGGAGCGCCATGTAGTACGCTTGGAGGTCTTTCAGTTATAATTGATTTTTATTAAAATGAAGCTTATATTTATACAAAATCGTTGGGGCGAGTTGCCTCCATGCAGGTGTTCTATCGTGGGAAACAAAGCCCTGTTGCGTAAGGTTCCCACAGTCAATATGCAATCTGAGGCGTCAGCTTTCGGTCAGCGGTGGTACCTGCCCAATGCCCGTTACGTAAGGTTCTCACGGTTTAGATGCAGACGCATCACTTTTGGGCAGCGACAATGACCGCCGCCGAAACTGCATCATATTGCAACTTGGCCTTGGGGTGGTGCTTAAATTGGTTAGGCCAAACACACTGCATGAATACACTACAAACTTTTTCTCTTCTCCGAAGGGTTTTTATGAACAGTTGTTGTGCTTTTTAATCGATCGGTTTGGATTCGATCATCTAGTTGAGGAATTGTGAAATTCCAAATAGCAGTGTTTGCAGAAATCAGCCACAGCTTCAACTCAAATGGATTTCTAATTGAAATCGACGATTGTTTATAATAAGGCTGGGGTGGCCGCACTTCCAACTTAAGTGATATCAACGATTGTTTATATTAAAGCTGGGGTGGCCTGACTTCCAATTATGGGAAACCTAAGATTGTTTATAGCATACTATGGGAAGCCAAAGATTGTTTATAAATTGAATAATATCCTTTTAAGAACGGGTACGTTAACTTGTATGTATATATGGTGACATTTGCTGTCACGTTATGCCAAGTCCGAGTTAATTGTTACAGTTATGCAGATGATTATCAAGATTATATATATTGCCGTTACATGACGATATATAACCGCAAGTGCCGTTGATTCGTGGTTCTGAATATCTGCCAAATGGATTTGTTCAAGGGTTAGGTCACCTTTTGTCATTATTATCATTAATAATTATCTTGGCATTTATCATTGTTGTGAGTTTTATGTAATCTTCCTTTCCTTGTGATACTTTATCATCGTATATCTTGCCATTGATCTCTATTATGCAATCTTTGTATTTAATAATTGTTGACCCCTGGATCCTCATGGGTCCACCACATGTCGAGTTTAAACTTTGCTCTTTTGCATTGAACACGAAAATGTGACCAACCTCAGGTGTTAATATTATTTCCTTTGTACCTATCTCCCTTGACATGCATGTTGATGGTTGGTTCAGTAAGATGCTCTTCAAACACTCCTTTCCTTGAATGCCGACACTCGACTCTTCTTCCTCGCATATGAATATGTTATGTACTTTTGGACATTTGTTTTAAAATGAACTTATCTCATAATTATTAATAGCCACATATTGTGGAATTATAACATTTTTTGTGTAATTAATCGGTAACGGAATTACATGAAAAAATTTGTAATTTCTATTTCTAAAAATTGGGGCTCTAATTCTAAAGATTACATCGGTTTCATTTACTACTGCTTCCATTTGCAATAATCTATATAGCTGCTCATCTGATACAATCTCTATATATTGGTTTTTTATAAATTCCGATATCCTTTTTATTTCTTCTTCAGACAATATAAACCTAGGTATTATCTTTAATTTAGATAACAAAATGCTTTCTGCTACACTGTCTAAGTGCATAGATCTATTTTGAAGCTTATCCTGTTCATATATTGTAACATGTGAATCTCATTATGCTCCTGCGTTAGTTTTCCAAAAAAGTTGCTTGTGTAATTATTAATAAAACTTTTAATTAATAATTAATTAATGAATTATTAATATGTTCGGTGATGTTTTTGAATCTGTTTAGTATTTCTTGATTAATATGTTCCTGTCCTACGATCTCCTCTTCCATGATTTCAGTTTTATTATTTATAGTTTTAATTCTAGCGTCTATTTCTTGCGCATCTCCATCATCCATGTTTCCTGTTACTACCTAAGTTACGCATCCTAATCCAATAAAGATTCCTCTCTTTGACCTGTTTTTCGGCATTAGTGTACTTAGCCTTCCCTTTAACTGATTTAACTTTGCACTTTGCCTACCATTTCTCCTGAAAATTTTATGTCTTCAATGGCATCTAAAGCCTCTCCGATTTGTCCAATATTTTTCTCATAGTTCTTAAAATGTATGACATGGTCAAATATTTTTTCTCCCATAACGACCCTTGCCGATCCGAGGTCCATCTTTGCCACCGCTTCTTCCGGTTGTAACTTCCGAATGTCTATGCTCTGCCCATTACTAACGTCCAATCTGTAATGTCGTAATTGCAAAATTATTTCTTTCTAATTCTTTTTCTTATTTTTGATTTGTGTATTTTCTGTTTCCTTTTCGTAACTAAGGTTGTTCCCTTATCCTCATCTACCCTTTGGGTTGTGAATCTGGGCGTCTTATTTCTCCTATTTTCTTTAATACTTACTGTGTCATTTTCCTCAACCCTTATTGGCTCCTGCCTTTCCTCATTCAATTTTTCAATGTTGGCCGTTTTTCGACTGTTAATCATCTCCTTTACCTTACTGTACACTTATTTTTGGTACAAGTTTAACTTTCTCAAATACTCATGTTCATCATTGAACACTACTTCTCCCTCAAAACTATGTGTTCTCCCTAAGAATAGTTCAAACGGTGTTAGCTTAGTGGCTGAATGTATGGCATTGGCATTATACGTGATAAATACTTCATCCATCATGTTATTATGGTCACATTCTAACTTCATGGCCTTTTTAACCTTTTGGATAGCCCTGTATATTATTATTATTGTGCCATTGTGATATCGTGACTGGTAGATACCCTTGCGCGATGCAGTGCTGAAGCGAACCAGGATCTTTGCGCGTTGCAATTATCCCAGTCAAGAGCGGACAGTCAACGTTTTTTTTTTTATGTTTGCACAACTGAGACCAATGACCGTTCATGTTTCTCATTTACAATTTCTATCTTTCGCTTCTGCAACGATTACACTGCCTGACACATTTAATATATATATATATTTTTTTTTTCTTTTTCACTTCAAACTTCCACAATTATCTTTTTTTTTCTTTGTTTTACACTCATTACTGCTACTCATTAATCATTTTTATTCTAATGCATATGATCTTGGTACTTTCACACACCTCACTTCCACACTTTTATGTTAACCACTGTTTAATAACAATTAATATAATGATAATCCAGATCATGGTCCTTCTCAGTACTCCGGGTATCCTTTGTGTTGCTTCCTCCTCTCCTGATGTACTCCAGAATTACCAGCTGTCTAGTTTTTAGTTATTCCGGCTGAGATGACCGGCTGCGCCAGTTATGTTCAGTCGCGAAATAATAGCAAGTCTTCTTGGTATGAGTTTTGTCTTTCGACTGATTTTATTACCATTTAAAGCTTTTGCTTATGCCTTCTTATATCTATGTAGTTTTATATGTATGTATGTAGGTATATATGGTGATATTTGCTGTCACGTTATGCCGAGTCCGAGTCTGCCCCGCATCCGGCTAAATGCTGATGTTTCATTTCTGTTTGGAGCACTGAACTTGTGTTAATCTTCTGCTGTCGATTGCAGGGTAGCTCGAGGAGTTTTGGCCGGCGGGTGGCTGGGTACCGGTACGGTAACTCGCGCGAGTTATGATCTTTGGTTGGGGTAAGATCAGTGATCTTGGAATATTCCTTGTATTATTTTTTGGTCTCATTGTCACGGTCGCCATGTAAATACGAATTATTAAACAGAGACATCCGTCTCCTTCCTCCTTATAACTTTATTCAATGTATTTCTGATATTCTTACAGTTATAGCTTAAGCTAAGGCCGCGCAGCTGCGCTGCCAGGAATGCCGGCAGCGGAGCGGCCGCATTTATATGTTTGTTATATATGCCCAGCGCTGTTGATAGCGGGGGGGCGCGAGGGGAATATGCACATGCTTGTGTGGATCATATTCAAGTGCCGTCGGCTATGCTATACATGCCGACGCTGCACTAATGTAGTACCAGGCATATATGTGTGATCGTATTTCGTCGCACTGAATATGCCTGGGAATGTTTATTGCATAAACACTGCAACAAAGTGTTACAGTGTGTTCCCTTTTAAGTACTCTTGGTACAGTGGGTATTGGCTATATATATGCATACTACACGGTACATATCGCACCCACCAGTAGTACTCCGAGAGCTGCGTACGTTGTTGTAGCCTGTATCACCATTCCGGTTCGCATTCTTCCAATTTCCAAGTTAGTTTTGATGTCTTCCATCTTGAGTTCGTGGACCCCCAATTCTTGAGTTGTTCTGTTTTTCTTCATCAACCTTATCTGTGGAATCTCGAGCTTCAGGTGTATTGTATTTCTCTGCGGAATCATATATCCTTTGTCTCACACTCCGCTGCCTCTCCATTCATCAGACTTCTCAGACAACCTTCTTTGATTCTCTTTACAATCTTATCATTTCTACATGTATAAAGTTTCCTTATTTGTTGACATTTGTTCTTATAATAATAAATTTTGTTGTTGTTATAAGCTACAAAATTAGGTGCTATTACAAATTCTGTTTTATTTATGGGTAATGTTAGTATTCTTTTCAGTAAATACGTTTCGTTATTCAAAATTGGTAGGCTTATTGAAAATATTATGTCAGTACCATTCATTATAGCCTTTAGTTTGTAAATATAAGCTCCAGAGATTTTTAAAGAAAAGACATCCGTCATTTTTGATATAATTTTATTGAATGATCTTTTGTATGTTTCTTAAATTCTACTTGGCTGAGGGCCAGCGTAGCTGCGCCGCCAGCAACGCCGGCAGCGGAGCGGCCGCATTTATATGTTTGTTATATATGCCCAGCGCTGTTGATAGCGGGGGCGCGAGGGGAAGATCCACATGCTTGTGTGGATCATATTCAAGTGCCGTCGGCTATGCTATACATGCCGACGCTGCACTAATGTAGTACCAGGCATATATGTGTGATCGTATTTCGTCGCACTGAATATGCCTGGGAATGTTTATTGCATAAACACTGCAACAAAGTGTTACAGTGTGTTCCCTTTTAAGTACTCTTGGTACAGTGGGTATTGGCTATATATATGCATACTACATCTCCCTCCTTTTGAAAAATAACGTAATATTTATGAAGTTATTTTATAATTTTAATATGATAGTTATTTAGAAAAATATATTTAGAAAAAGAAAAATTTTTTTTTTTTTTTAATTAAATGAATTTAATACTAATACATACATATATATCCCATAGTTCAAAAAAAAATTTTTTTTTTTTGTGTTTTAGTAAAGAAAATTAAAAAGATTTGATATATTCCTATAGATATACTTATGTATGGCCATACTAATTCTATCTATGAGTAAAAAAGTTTTAGTCTATCCTTATGTACTTTTTGTTTTTTGTCTTTTATATTTGAAATTGTTATATTATCATTTTCTCCTATACTATCTACCTTATATGGTCCAGTATATTTAAAATCTAACTTATGACCTGTTTCATTTTTCAATAAAACCTTATCTCCTACTGCTATTTCTAAATCTTTTATTTTCGAGTCATATATAATTTTATTTCTTCTCTTATTCTCCTCGAGCATAGTTCTTGCTCTTTTATAAGCTATTTCTAACCTATATTTACTCTCTTTAGAGTAATCTTCTATGTTATATATAGGTGCTATATTATCTATACTATAAAATTTTGTTGGTATATTTGGTGTTCTACCGAATACCAATTCATATGGACAATAATTATGTGCCATTGATGGTGTAGTGTTGAAGCAGAAGACAAAATATTGGAGCCATACGTCCCAATCAGTCTTATCAACCGATATGTATGAACGTATGTACTCATTAAAAGTTCTATGACTTCTTTCTACTGTTCCTACTGTCTGGTGGTGGTGCGCTGTTGACGTTATGTTTTCTATTTTTAGATATTTACATAAGTCGTTAATGATTGAATTTTTATATTCTGTACCCATGTCCGTGATGAACGTCTTCATTGGACCGTACTTCAGAATAAATTTTTCAAAGATAGCTTTTGCTACCGTATTTGCGCTTTTATTTGATATTGGGATGGCAACTAGATATTTTGTTAAGTCACAGATTAAAGTGACTGCATATTCGTTGCCATTTTCTGATCTTGGTAATGGACCTACGGTATCCACTATCACCCTGTCAAAAGCATGTACAGGTGTATCAGTTATTGTTAATGGAGTTTTAGTATGCGTAGTTATTTTCGCTTTTTGGCATTTTGGACATTTTCGTATGTACTTGGTTATATCGCGAGTTAAACCTTTCCAGAAATAATATCTTTTGACCTTGGCCAAGGTTTTTGTTATGCCTGTATGTCCTCCTTGTATGGGATCGTCATGGTATGTAAACAGTATAGCTTCTTTTTCTTTCTCATTATTTATTTGGGTCACCGGCTTGAGTAGCGCTACTCTTAATGATTTTAGTATCTTATTGCCCATTATTTTAAAAGATTCTATTGAAATAGTTTCAAAGATCTTATCGCTCGGTGCCATCTTGAGTTGGCTAATTTTTAGTATACCGGCTTGTAATTCAAGCCTTTGGAAGAACTGACCTAAATCGAGAATTCCATTGGTGTACATATTGCCAACATCAATTCTTGCTATAACTTTTTTTCCATGTTTTAGCAAACATTTTGAATCTGTTATTCGCAAGGTCACTACCTTTCGTACTTCGTCATTTACAATGACTTCATATACGTTGGGCTGAGAAGCTTTATTTAGAGTTTGCCTAGGCAAATCTAATTTTTCTGTTCCTGCGCAGGAATTTTTCTGTTTACTTTGGTTTCTGGTAGTGACTTTTAGTATTGTTCCTGTTTTGTGTATTTCTTGTAAATCTTTGATGGTTATTCTTGATAACGCATCTGCTACATAATTATCTTTTCCCTTTAGATACTCGACTGTGAAGTCATATTCCTCTAATTCGAGCCGCATGCGTGTAAGTTTTGAGCTAGGATTGACCATTGAAAATAAGTATGTTAGTGGTCTGTGGTCCGTTTTCACTGTAAAGTGTTTTCCATAAATATATGGTCGAAAATGAGTAATTGCCCAATGAATTGCTGCTAATTCTTGTTCTGTTGTACTTTTGTTACTTTCGCCCTTGGTGAATGATCTGGACGCGTATGCAATTGGAAGTTGGAGATCTTTATGGTTTTGAGTTAAAACCGCTCCACACGCTTGCTTACTTGCATCCGTTATTATACAAAATTCTTTTGTGAAGTCTGGGTATTGTAACAAAGTTGGTTTGATGAGTTGATCTTTTAAGTGTAAAAATGCATTTTGGCATTCATCTGACCACTCAAATGGAACATTCTTTTTACATAATCTGGTTATGTGCCGGGAATAGTCGGCGAAGTTTCTAATAAAACGTCTGTAATAATTGCAGAATGCAACGAATCTTCTAGCGCTGTCCGCGTCGTGCGGGACTGGATAATTTTTGATGACGTCATATTTCTTGTCATCTGGCAAGATTCCTTTATCAGTGCATTTATGGCCGAGAAAGGTCACTTCATGCATGAAAAATGAACATTTTTGTGGATGTAATTTTAGGTTGTGTTTCCTACATACCTCAAAAATATCTTGTAAGTTTTTGAGCATATGTTTTTCGGAACAACCAATGACTATAAGATCGTCCATATATAGGAATGCTTGCGAAGCTTCAAGTCCAGAGAATGCAATAGTCATCATTCTCTGAAATGAATTTGGCGCTATTTTTAAACCAAATGGTAATCGCGTGAAGCGATATGAGCCATTGCTCGTTGAAAAAGACGTTATATTACGTGAACTTTCTTCTAGTTCAATTTGATGAAAACCTGACATTAAGTCAAGGCATGAGAAATATTTTGCTCTACCTAGTTGATCCAAAATGTCATCAATTCTAGGTAGTGGGAATTTATCTGACAAGAGCTTCTTATTTATTTGACGATAGTCAACTACTAATCGCCATTTCTTTTGTTCAGTGCCCGGAAGGGCTTTCTTTGGTACAAGTAATAGTGGGCTGTTATATTCTGATACGGACGGTTCGACTATTTTGTCGTCTATTAATTTTCCTACTTGCTTCTGGATCTCTGTAACTTGGCTATGCGGGCTTCGATAGTTTTTGATGTATACTGGTTCGTCATCCTTCAATCTCAATTTTTGTTTATAAAAATTATTTGTTGTTATTGATTCGGTGTCAAGCCCGAATATGTCACTATATTTGGAACATAATTCCGTTAATGGTTGTTTGAATGGAGCTGGAAAATTCTTTTTGAGCTGAGCTAGGACAGTTTGTTCCCTGATTTTAGAAGTTGTTTGAACTACATTGTAATTCGAAAGTGGTTCATATTTTAAATTATTTATATTAATTAATTGGTCGGTACTGGTCGTATTCAGTAATCGGACAAACGCATTTTGCGTGGTTGCAACTGTGTTTGCAACAAAAATACCAGTTTGGATTTCCTGGTTTGGAATTAGAACATTATCTTCACTTGAAGTTAGTTCTATTTTTCGAATAACTTGTGATCTTGCTGGTAGAAGTATTGTATTGTTACCAGAACTGTATGTTATTGGAACATAAATGTGAATGTTTATATTGTTTGGTCGTATTATAAACCAGTCTTCTGAAGGTTTTAGATCAATTTGACAATTTAATGCTTTTATAAAATCAATCCCTATTATTCCATCACATGGGATTGCGAAATTTTTGTTTACTAAATGGAAATTGTGAGGAATTATGTATTTATCTGTCTGTAGCTCTATTGGTGCAAGGCCTAGGGATTTTATAATACCTTCACCTATGCCTTGAATATCTATTTTACTATTTATTTGTATGTCGTTGAAGACATCTGAAGTTTCTTTTATTAGCGATATGTTCGCTCCTGTATCTACTAGGAATGTTAGATGTTTTCCTGTATTGGCATTGTTAAATGACACGAAAATGTTAAGATTGAGATTGATGGTTTGAACCTTTGCTTTTAATAGTTTGGAGTATCTAAAGGAGTTTGGGAGTTTCCCGAAGCCGTCTGGGTAACACGGACATTATTGTTGTGTCCTCTGTTCCCATTTCTGACGTAGTTTTGGTTGTTATGGGATGTGCCGTTACCACGGTTATTTCCTCTATAATTACCACGACCTCTATAATTATTTGGCTGATAATTGTTATTGTAATTGAAGTTCCTGTTTGAATTGCTGTTATTGTAGTAACCACGACCATTTTCTCTACCTCGATAGTTACTTCGGTAGTTACTACCGCGATAAGCTTGTCCTCTACGCGTGTACAATATTGAATTAGCATTGCCAGTCATCTCAGTACTACATTGTATATACTTTGCGACGGCGTCGTTCATGGTCGTAAAGTTACCTGCTTCTAAAATGGTTTTTAGTTTACCATGCTCACAATTTTTAACCATTGTGCTAATGGCTTCTTTTGTACTGAATTTATCGGCATGTTCGGCTGGTAGTCCTTCATCGATGTACGAAGCTTCAAGTAGCTTTCGCAAATTATCGATTTCTGTGGTAAATTGGGTTGCAGTATTTCCTTTTTGGCATACTTTTGCCAATTTTGCTTTGACTACGTCAGACGTTTCACCGACTATAGTGTCTTGTAATTTCTTTATAATTTCATTTATTGTTGTAAGTTCTTGAACTTTGTACAGTGTTGATCCTATAATCTTTGATTTTATTACTTCGATTGCTAAAGATTCATAAGGGCCTTTTGTTAGGTTAACTAATTTAATCGCTGTTATGAATCGCTGCAAATGAAGTTTTTGTCCGTTAAATTCAGGTATGGCGTGCGAAATATCTTTGATATATGCCCGTTGGGCAATTGTGTCGTCTGCCATTCTGATGTGTTTTTGTTCTATCACACTATTCAGTGAATCGGAATCAGACAATTCTTGATCTTGATATTGTGGTACTGTTAATACAGCTTGGATCGTTAGATCGTGTAGATCTTTTTCTTCCACTTCTGTTTCTTGATCAATTGATTCAACTTCTCGGTCAAGTTCTTGAGTTTGACTTGTTCCGGGTTGTTCTATGTCTATTGTCAATGGAGTATTCAAAACTGTTGGAATTGAAATATCCAAATTGAATTTCCTTTGAATCGATATCAAATTTGATCGAAGTCTGATCAAAAATTTTGATACCTGCGACCAATTTTGTTCTTTTATGCGTTCTCTACTTTCATGTATTAACTTACGTGCCTCGTTGAAACACTCAACTAATATGGTCGCATGCCTATTCACTGTAGCTCTTTGTATTGTCCTATTTTGTGTAAGTGATTTGTATGATTTGTCAAATCTACTTTTAGTTTCTTCTAATGATTTGTAAATTTCCTGCCATTCCATTCTTGGTTTTAAGTTTTAAATATTGCAAAGTCAATTACTCTGCCCAGTATCGAATGTTCATTTATTACTGATTTTACTACAATACCTGGAATGGTAGTTAACACAATTGCTTTTTGTGTTTTTGAACAGTCTATTAAGGGCGAAAATTCTAAATGAAATGTACTCATGTACATATATTCGAGCTCTAATATGCTCTTAGGGGTCGTTGAGACCAATTGTTGGATTCTAGCCGAAAAATGGGGGTCCCTAATGTGGACTTTTCTAATGGCCTCTAATGTTGGCATTATTTTGTTTGTTATATATGCCCAGCGCTGTTGATAGCGGGGGGCGCGAGGGGAAGATCCACATGCTTGTGTGGATCATATTCAAGTGCCGTCGGCTATGCTATACATGCCGACGCTGCACTAATGTAGTACCAGGCATATATGTGTGATCGTATTTCGTCGCACTGAATATGCCTGGGAATGTTTATTGCATAAACACTGCAACAAAGTGTTACAGTGTGTTCCCTTTTAAGTACTCTTGGTACAGTGGGTATTGGCTATATATATGCATACTACAAGTTCTAAAAATTCATACATGTGTTCCTCTGATGATATCTGAACTCTTTGGTCCTCTAAATTTTGTGTAATTCTTCGTGATTCTTTTTTATTCAATATGAACTTAGGAATTATTCCTACCCTTGCTAATAGTAAGCTTTCCGTTACTTCGTTAAGATTCAATGCTATCATGTCTATCGTGATTGAAATTCTGTCAATGTATTCTATCCTATAAATTCTACTATCTTCTTCCACAAATGTTTTACTTATCCCGTTTTTATAGTTGTTAATAAAAGAGTTTAGCCTAACCTATTCTTCGTTAATATGTTGAGTTAAGTTTTTAAACATTATAATGAACATATTGTCCATGTTCTGCTGTGTACTTATTTCTTCATTCAACTTTCTCTCCTCCTCCTGTACCTTTCTGATCTCCTGCTCCAATCTTTCCGCATCTTCTGCATCTAGATTTCCTGTGATTGCCAGTAGTAAACTGACCGTAATCCGTTAATCAACCCCGTCTTACTTTTCTTCTTGGGAGTTATCGTTTCTATTTTTCCTTTTACCAGGTCCAATTTGTTTTGAAGTCCTTTGTTTCGCTATCTTCTTGTAAAGTCCTGAGCGTTTGCTCCAAATGGCCAATTCCTCTAGTCGGACTGTATGTATGAAGGTTTTATATGTTTGTATTATCCTGGCTGATCCTAATGTAATTTGTGCAATAGGCTCGTCCTTTTTAAACTCCCTGATTTCAAACGTTCCTTTCGTCTCCATCACTGCAATCGATCTGAAATTATTATTGATCATTAGTCTTGGTCAATTTCCCTAATTTTCTCTTTGTGAATTTTCTGTGGTTTTGTTGTATATATCGTTAAATTATTGTCTGCTATTGTTATTATTGTCCCTTTCCTTTACTCTTGGGTATATTACCCATACAATTGTGCGTTCTTCCAGTGAACAGCTCGTGTGGCGTAAACTTTGTTGCCGAATGAATCGAGTTGTTGTATGTAATAAATGCTTCCTTCACTATATCTTCGTGTTTTATCTCTAACTTCTTTTCCTTTTTCTTCTTTATTATTATCCTGTAAGTTTCTGTTATTGTTGAATGCAGTCTTTCGACTGTTGCATTACTCGAGGACTGTTGAAAGGATGTTGTGTGAAATTCTATTTCGTATTGCTTACAAAAATCCTTAAACAGATTGGAAGAAAATTCTACCCCTTGATTGCAAACAATTGTGCTAAGGATCCCAAAAATCGCCATAAAGTCCCTGAATGATGTGACTACTGTAAGAACATACTCCAGTAATGATGGTTCTTTTAGAGAGAACATCCGTTCTCTTTAGTTATCTTTATTCAAATGTACTTATGAAATATATCTTAGAATTTACTTGGCTAAAGCCAGCGTAGCTGCGCTGCCAGGAACGCCGGCAGCGGAGCGGCAGCATTTATGTATTTAATGTTTATATATGTGTGTATATGCCCAGCGCTGCTGACAGCGAGGGCGCGAGGGAAAATGTATATGTATGTGTGTATGCATGTGCCGTCAAGTCATGGGAATATGTTGACGCTGCACTTATGTCGCTCGAGACATTCTTGGGCGATCGTAATACGATAGCTCAAGTTATGTCTGGGACTTTTTAATTACATAAACACTGCAACAAAGTGTTACAGTGTGTTCCCCTTAAGTAAACTTGGTACAGTGGGTATTGGCTATGTGTGCATACTACACTACGTTTATGCCATCCCTAGCTGGAATGTGTATCCCCACGCATACCTGGAGAATTTATCGATGACCGTTAAGACATACTTTTTGTTTACAAAGTATAAATCTATATGCACTATTTGCATTGGTTTGGCCGGGGTTTCTGTTACACTATATTTTCTTTTCTAAGGTTTTCTATCGTATTTCATTTTCTGACATCTGTCGCAGTTGTTAATCGTCTGTGCTATTATTGGCTTCATATGTGGGAAGTATAAGATTCTTTTGAGGTGGGTTAGTGTTTCCTCTATTCCCCTATGATTATTTTTTTCATTATTACTGCCTTTTCCTGCTGGTCTCTTTCTATTACTTCTGGTAGTATAACTGTGCATCTTATGGCTTTATAAATTCTGCTGTAGGCAAAATACTTACAATAAGCATTCTGTATAACTATAACCAGCTCGTCTGGTATAAAAATTGCCACCGTTATATTGGGCTTCAGTTATCCTCGGTCCATTTTATCCTAATCTTGTTCCTAATGGGGACTTCCTTCACTATTCTAGCTGGAGCTCCCTTTTTTACTACTATTTTAATATTATAATCATTTAATGGTTTCTCCGATATAGGAAATCCGAGGTGTAAGTCTTCGTCTGCAGAATGTATGGTTTCCCCGTTAGTCGCTACTTCTGACATGTTTTCCAGCATGTTAATCTCTGGCTGTATCCTACTTAAGGCGTCTGCCACTACATTGAGGGATCCTTTCTTGTAGAGGATTTCATAATCGTATTCCAGCAATTGCAGTTTCCACCTAACCAACTTTGAATCTGGTTCTTTTATACTCATTAACCAAGTCAGCGGTCTGTGATCCGTGACTATTATAAATCTCTGTCCGAATAGATAGTGTCTGAAGTGCTTTATTGCCCAAATAATAGCAAGCATCTCCTTTTCTATCGTTGCGTAGTTTATTTCCGCGTCTGACAATGTTCTACTAGCATATGCCAACGGTCTGTCCGCTCCCAAGTGTCCTTGGGACAGGACAGGTCCTACGGCATTATTGCTAGCATCTGTTGTAAGAATAAATGGTTTCGAGAAGTCCGGAAACTGCAAAATGGAGTCGATACACAGCAATGTCTTACATGTTTCGAATGTTTCTGTGAACTCTGAGTCAATTTGTACTGGTTTTTTCCCTTTAAGCTGCCTAGTTAGCGGTTTAGTTATGGCCGCGAAATCCGTTACAAACTTCCTGTAATATCTTAAAAGTCCCAAGAATGATTTTATTTGTTTCCTTGTCTTTGGGATTGGAAACTTCTTTATTGCTTCTATCTTCTTGGGATTCGGTTTAACTCCCTCTAAGGTTACTACATGACCTGAGTATTCTACCTCCTTCCTCAAAAATTCTGTCTTGTCTAATTGCAGTTTGAAGTTAGCGTTCTCTAATTTTGCGAACACCCTGTTCAAGTCGCTCATGTGCTCTTGTAAGGATGCGGGGTACACCATGATGTCATCCATATATACAAGTCAACATTTCCCAACAAGTCCCCGAAAAGGTTATTCATTAACCTTTGGAACATCGCTGGGGCATTACTTACTCATTACTCACATATTCAAAGTGACCTCCTTCCGCGGAGAATGCTGTCTTCGGTATACCTTTTCGTCTACCTCGATCTGATGATACCCGCTCGCCAAGTCTAGCGTCGAAAAATATTTTGCTCTTCCTAAACCATCCAATACATCATTTATTATTGGCATGGGGTACCTGTCCTTAATCAATTTTTCGTTCAGTTTCCTATAATCGACTACCATTCTCCATTTTCTCTGCCCTGACGCGTCCTTCTTCTTGGCCACCAGCCACACTGGGGCACTCCATGGGGAGTGACTGTGTCTAATGATCTTTTGTTCTAGCAAGTTTTCTATCTGTCTTTTCACCTCCTTCATACTTTGGTATAATCTCTACTAACTCTATGACTCGAATCGCTTCGAGTAATTTTGTTTTTTGTGTGTGCTAGGTTGGAGGCTGCTGGGAGCGCTTGGTGAGATCAACAAAACGAGTCCTTAGCGTAAAACTCAAGGAGAAAGCACCACGCGTTGAAACGTTGAGAAGTTTACTTATTGAGGCCGAAAATATAGTAAATAGTCGACCTCTCACCCACCTACCTGTTAACATAGATGACCTGGAGCCTCTAACGCCTAACTATTTTTTGCTCGGAACGACCAATTCTAATCAAACACCTGGAGATGTTAACAATTTCTGTCATCGTAAGCAATACCGCATTGCCCAGTAATTAAAGGATCACTTTTGGAGTCGATGGATTAAAGAATACTTGCCGACTCTGACTAGACAAACCAAATGGCATTCAAGGACCAAGCCTATCACCATTGGAGGTGTGGTAATAATTTGCGAAGATAATCAACCTATAGGAAGTTGGAAAAGAGGAATCATAGTCAGCACGATTCCAGCCAAAGATGGTCATATTAGATTAGTAGAAGTTTAAACATCCACAGGCATTCTTAAACGTCCAGTATTAAAATTAGCAGTTTTGGATGTCTTAGGTAAAACATCGGATTAGTTTTACGGTGTGTGGGATGTTGCTGGTTCATTAAATAATTCAAATTCAAATTTGTAATTTCAACGGTCACCATGCTCCTACCCCTAAACTTATAGGCCTGCTATCGATATTTCTGAAAACGAGTAAGAATATTGGCACGAAGTCGCGTCGCCGATCAAGTAGGAAGAACGAATAGGACAGAAAAAGAGAAAACGGCGGCACGACAACACAATTTAATAAATCATAGCTGTAGTGTTTGCATAAATAAATGTATTTCGAAGCATAAAGATTCTATTTGGTGTTGTTGTTGATTATTTGCCACAGGGAGTGGCAACAGTCTTCGTTTAGTATCAAAATCAGAATGTTCTTTTATTCAAATTGTTCCTCACTTGAATGCTGCAAAGCTTAGGGTCTGGTGCACATAATTTATTTGGGTATATGTTGCAAATCCCCCGAGTCAGCTCCTCGTCGGATGTTGGGTCCGAATATGTTTCCATTGGAATCTCTGGGCTGCAGCTCGTGGCGGATTGTCTGGGTTGAACGACACAGTTCAGTGAGAAATTGTCCGCGGGGGTTTGGGTGGGGGCGACGTAACCGCGGCGGCGGTAACTCGCGCCCGTACCATAAAGCGTCAAACGAAAATTGAACGAGCAATTGCTCCTCATGCAACATCTTGGTATTGTATAGTCTTTGGTACCACGCTTTATAATTTAAAATAAAAAAAACTGCCATTTCTTGCACGTCAAACAAAAAAATGAGTTCGGTACCTCTAGCAGCCGTCTGGCAAGTCTCTGTGACTGCCAGCAATCAGTTGATGAAAAAAAAAAAAATATCTGATTTGAATTTTTTTTGGTTTAAGGCCTGTCTCCAGCACCGTGGAAAATTCCTGCCAGGAATTTGCTAGTTATTCCGTGAGGGTGTGGGACAAAGCTAAAGCGGGGTTGATGAATCAGCTGTGATTTACAAACAGTGCTCTGTTGTGAAATTGTGAAATTCTACTAAAATTAAAAAAGGAAAAAACATGCACCCTGACGATGAAGTGATTGGGTTGGTGGCGACTCTACTTTAATACCCGTACTCAGTCCGTATATCAATTTTTTAGCTTATGATGTATGTAGAAATTTAAATTTAAAATACTCTGTAGGAGTGTGATATCACATGAGTCTGGAAACAAAATTTGGTTGCTATAGCTTCTATAGTCTCTGAGATCTAGGCGACAAACAATACGGACGGACGGACGGACGGACGGACAGACGGACATGGCTATATCGACGGAAACGTTTCCTTCTCTGCGTTCCACTTTTACCACAAATCTAATATACCCCTTAACTCCTTTTGAGTACGGGTATAATTATTATGGAGCTTTCACGAGCCCAGTCGGGTCAACCAAGGGCTTCCAAATGTCACTTCCAGTGTCAAACTTTCTGCTCCTTTCCACCCATACAAATGAATCAGCCACAGAGGGAGCTACTACTACTACTACAGTTTTATAGTTCCTGACATAAACCCACTTCAACAGAACCACTGTACAGATACCTTTAACATCAGAGACTTACAGTTTGTGATTCATATATTTTCTGTTCTTTATCAGCTACAAGCTTTTTATACAGCCGGATAGTTTATTTGATAACGATGAACTGCTATTTGTGCTTCCAAGCTTTTGAGCTAGCTTAAAGCCCACCTTCCAATAGCTTGGACAGAGTCTCCAATTCGTAAAGCTTCTAGTGGGGATGGAAACCGGGTTGCGTGGACTTAACGTTTAGAATTTTGAGCGTTGCTAACACTTTTGATAAGTGTAGGGCCCCACCACCTCCTTTGCAACTAAATTGCACTATGGGGAAAGTTCCAATTTTCGGGTATTAATTAATAACTTTTAAACTAATCAAGATTTTCGATGCTGTTTTTTATTAATGTTATGTATACCCCTAGAAACATTTTTGGAAAAGTGGGCGTGGCACCGCCCACATGGGAAATGGGAAACGACAGGGCCTTTACGCTTACTGCTTGAATCAACATTGAGACGTTGCACTCTTGAGCTTTTGATAGAGCTGCTGCTTGTTTTTTTTTTAGCTTATTCACCTTCTAACAATTAAGCCAACATTGGATGTCCAATTTTTCGATTATTGTTCCCATTTGATTCGCTTTTGTATAATTTTGTTGGGCTCAAAACTTTTTCAAAATTTGTTTGTTCTGGATGCATTTTTTCCATTTTGCATTAAAATTTGGGCAAAAAATTTGACTTTTGCTTTTTAAACATGATACATATTTTAAAACATTAGGGCTTTTAGTTAATCTCCTCCTAAAAAAATCCAGAATTGCATTTTATTTCTTGGAGTTGCCTTTTTTTCTTGCGCCTTACATCAAACAGCTCCGCGTTTGGAAACTCGCAATCCCTTGCAAAAAATTAAATTTCGCAGATTTCAAAATTAATAGCTCTACGACATACATTTGGACGTACACTTATGGACCCTTATGATCTTTTTATATGCCTCCACGAGCTTGAAATATCTTGCCAAGAAATAACCTTTGAGAACATTTACTACTGTTACAAATCAATAATAGAACACGCACAGCTACAAAGTATTTGTACAAAAAAAAAATGTTTCGCGTTTAAATATTGGCATTTTTTAAATAGGCTGCAGAAATATTGCAATGCTAAAGCACTGGCTTTTCGACAGGAACAGCCGACTTTAACAGCTGATAGGCTTAACATTGGTCTGTTATATAACATTTTTGGTATTGAACTTTACATTACATTACATACTTTATGTTTAAAGTTTTCTTTAGATGTTAACAAATAAAAAACAACAACACACAAATGTCCAAGCATCCATTGAACACATTCTCAATAACTGTCCATCCCTTAACACCCACAGACTTTCAATATTTACCAACAATAATCCGTTACAAACCTTCGCAAACCCAACTCCTGAAAACATAAACGCCATTCTTTTATTTTTGCAAAAATCTCATGATTACCACTTAATATAAGCTAAGATGTACAAAAAAAAATGTTATATGATTAATACTATTTTAAATTAAGACAAAATAAGACAATATATAGTATAGTAAATTTTCTGTTAATATGTTTAATTAATACTTTACATCAATTGGGACTGAAAACATTATGCCGGCGATGTTCCGGTAAAATTTACTATCTTGTAATTTTATTATTACATATGAGATTTATATAAATAAAAAAAAATAAAACTATTTGGGACTAAAATGACTAAATACCCAAAAAACGGTTCAGCTTCTGAACTGAGCGCTGCCAGATGTTTATGTGTGGGTGGCGCAAGATGATGAAGTTAAGGTGGTGTGATAACTTGTAATATGTGTTAACTACTCCCCCCTTGGGTGATCCCTGTCCTGGGATGCCCGATCTCCCCTGATGACATTCTGGAGCCTGATTGTGGAGTTTCTCCGACTCCAGTAATGGTGAAGAAGCATCAAGCCACAAAGCGCGAAACTGACGGCTACTCCTGCCGCAAACCAGATCTTGGGTGATCCGCCGGATGTCACATCATTCCTTAGCTCTTCTATAACTTGAATTTTGTGTTCGTTCATCCGTCGCAAGAGTGGTAGGCTGAGGACTTCGTCGTGCCCTATTATGGTGAGTAGGGGGGAAGCCGCGGTGCCTGGTACCTTGCTCACGGCTCCGTTGAGATTCACGTATGTGGTGTCGTTTATTGTGGCTTTGCTCTCAAATGTAACGAGATTAGCCCCTCTTGTTGTTACTAGAGGTCCGTTGTCCACGCTGACCCTCGCCGGCCGCCCGTTGATGATGATTATGCCATCGTCCACCAGTGTGACGGGCTCCAGGTGGCTCGGTTGTGTGCGGCATGAGGCTGCGCCTCCGGCGTTTATCTCGCGGGAATTACCAGTCCTGATGGTGGAGTAGATAGAGTTGTTGGTTTGTCCTGGAAGTGTTTCCTTGGTATTCTATAGTTGGTTTGATTTTTAGCTCAATAAATGATCCGTCTCGCTTGTGTGTCAAAATCTGAATGTAGTTTTATTCTTATGCCTCTTCACTTGAAGGCTACAAAGCTTAGGTCTAGTGTACAATATGTATATGTATATGTTGTGAAGCCGTTGAGTCAGCTCCTCGTCGGATGTTCGGTTGCGAGTACGTTTTCCTCGGAATCTCTGGATAGCAGCTCGTGGCGGATTCTGCTGACGCGGCCAATGTCTGGGTTGAACGACATAGTTCAGTAAGACAATGTCCGCGGAGGTTTGGGTGCGGGTGACGGTGACGTAACCGCGGAGGCGGTAACTCGGGCGCAAGTGCTGTGTGCGGCCTGCTTGCAGAATGTCGCGAAGTTGGTGACGACGCATTCGGTTACCGCCAGGATCCCCTCTTCGCATTCTGCTACAACGTTGTCTTGTAGTTGTAGCACGGTGTTGTTGCGCGCCACGGGAAAAATTAGGATATTCTTACATCTACTTTTAATCCTAGGATACTCAACTAAGACATGGATAGCAATATTGGATTGAAAAATGTTAATTCTAGATACATCCATAAGACTAACTATGGGGACCTCCGTGAGCTGTTCGTTAAAGATAGACTTTAGGTCGTTATGATTGAATATGATACGGTTTATTATGTTTGACTTGGCAAGTGTGATAGTCAGCATCAAGTTCTGGATTTCTGAGATAAGCCTTCTATTTCTTGCTAGTAATGTTTCATATAGGTGAGCGGTGTCTACCAGATCACCTTGTTTTTCTTTCAATATTTTGTTAACCGTGTCGGTGAGCAAATTGATTTGTCTCTGTGCCTCTGTGTTGATCACTGCCTGTCTATTGTTTGACTCTATAAGTTGAGCTTCTGTTAATTTGATTCTTTCGAGGTCTGATGCATCAGGGGTACCCGCAACAACTTTGAGTGCTGTTCCCAAGAAGTCTAGGCTTCTTGCCATTCTATGGTGTATCATTAGGGCGGACAATATGTTCTTCGCGTGTTCTATATCTACTTCTAACAGCTTTCGCATATGCGATTGGGGAAATAACTCGGAAATTTTTGCAGTATCGTCTATGATGTTCCCTAACTCGGTCAGATTTGTCGAGTGCCTCACCCAGCTTCTTTGTTCCCACACCAACACATCTCCGTCCCGTACAGGGATGTAGTTCGCCTGGGAAAAGTCGGTAATCCGCGCATTTGTTGTGGTAAGGAGTACGAAGAGTATCGCGGCCAACCTGTGGGAGTGATAGCTAGATTTGTAGTAATTGTTGTTTAGATTATCTCAAATTGCCCTTATGGACCACCCTCCCTCTAATGAGGACAGATGTTCCCAGATCTGCCTGCACCCGTTCTTCCGTGTACAACGGGGTTAGCTTGTTTCCTAACCTTCTGTTATTCTTTGGGTATACTTTTTCACCTACTGCGAAGACTCTGTTTTGTCTACCGGGGTTAATCCTGCCGAGGTTGTCCTTTTGTGCCCTGTCGATTTTGGCTTTAATTGTCAACTTAAGATCTTTGTTGCGTTTGTTGCCCTCGTAAACAATAGATTTGTCCTCTATCGCTTTTGCGTAGGATGCCGCGGATGCACTTCTTTCAATGCTGTTTTCGGCTTCCCGCGCTAGCGCTAGCGCGGACGGGAGGTCTTTGGGTTGTGCTGGCAGCACCAGTGATTTAAGCGGCCGTTTAAGCCCTTCAATAAATGCGTGGAGGGCGTCGTCCCTAACCTCCTTATTCAGGATGGTTGCCGTGTCCGCATTACGGGACATGACTATTTTGTTCGTGACGAGCGTGAGTTTCCTCTCGACTTCGTCATAGTATGCCATAAGGTCGGCATCACCTTGTCGAACCATTTCCAGATTCTGACGTGGTACGCGTAGGGACGTTTTGTCCGCGTATGTGCAATCTAGCCTGGCCAGAATTGCATCAAAATTTAACACGGTATTGTGGGACGTGAGTAGCGCTCGAATTACCAGTCCTTGTCAGGTGGTGTAGATAGGGATGATCCTGGTTCCTCCTGGATGTGTTACTTCGGATATCTACAGCTGGTTGTTGGTTTGATTTGAAGTTGGATTGAAGTTCAATAAATGATCCGTCTCTGTTCAGTATCAAAATCAGAATGTTCTTTTATTCCTATGCCTCTTCACTTGAAGGCTACAAAGCTTAGGTCTAGTGTACATAATGTATTTGGGTATGTGTTGCGAAGCCGCCGAGTCAGCTCCTCGCCGGATGTTGGGTAACTCTCGCGCGGTACCGCAAATTTTATTTTTCAAAATGGCCACAGCCTCGTAGTGTGGCTGGCTACCTACATAAATTTTAAAGACTTCGTACGCATCTACGGCAGATTGCCTCCACGACACATATTCCTCATGGTTTCCGCTAAAGGTCGGCACCGATTTCACAATGTCTAACTTAACTTCGCACTTTATGTTAGGGTCGATGGTCACTCTTTTAAAGGTTTCTACTTGAGGGGTTTCTATAGTTAGGGCTCTCACTTGATTCCTCATACTTTGGATTTCACTGCTGAATTCCTGTGTTAAACGCCGTTCTTGTTCGGTGAGGGCGCTGGCGATCGCGCCGTCTACCAATGCTTTTATCATTCCTGCATCCATTTCTGACCGATTTTGTTTCGGCTCTGGGGAGCGATATCCTAGGTCTAAGCTTTCGTCACTATCGTACTGTACTTTTTGTTCCCTATAATTCCAACTCATGGGCAATTACTGAAAAAAAATCAAACCACACAGCAAGATATCAAATGAACAAACTAGGGCGATCATTTATTTAACCACACAGACGCACTCATTCAGTTTCAAAACGAA
This sequence comes from Drosophila obscura, assembly GCF_018151105.1. Taxonomy (NCBI): domain Eukaryota; kingdom Metazoa; phylum Arthropoda; class Insecta; order Diptera; family Drosophilidae; genus Drosophila; species Drosophila obscura. The sequence continues at coordinate 2,118,728 of NW_024542890.1, read as the reverse complement.
AATTTATTGTATTGCGTGACGTTCACACTTGCACTGTCAGATATTTATACTTATTATATTTATATTTTTTTTTTTATATATGAAAAAAAATCTTTTAAATTTTTTTAATTGTATTTCTCTCTTTTGCTTTTTTCAAAATCTATTATCTTTTGCGAACAGTCACTTACATGGTTTTATCTTTTGGGAACGTGGATTCTCTTAGGATATTTCCAATCCCGTTGGGCGCCAATTATGTTTTGATGTGCTGCTGCGGCGGCGGCGTGCGACGGCAGCAGGAGGTTCTCGCGGGGCGAGGGTGGTGGTGGCAGCGACGTCTAGGTGGCTGCCCCTTTGTTGGGAGTGTTTTAGATCCCCTGTGGCGCTGGCCTCTCAGGCTCAGCTGGTGCAATTGATTTTACGACAGAGTCGGAGTTTGAAGGCGAACCACCGTTCGTTTATTAATTCCATTCTAAAACTGAAACTTAACTCCAGATCCCCAGCTCGCGAACCATTCATGCAAGAATGGAATTCGCTGACCCCAGCACATCCGCCAGAATCAGGCGACGGCCGTTGGCCAATGGAGTGAGGGACGGCCCAAAACAGCGTCGAGCTGTGTCAGCTTTCTGAACTGAGCGCTGCAAGATGTTTATGTGTGGGTGGGCGCAAGATGATGAAGTTAAGGTGGTGCGATAACTTGTAATATGTGTTAACTTATAGTCTTTGGTACCACGCTTTATAATTTTTAATCAAATAAACTCCCATTTCTTGCACGCCAAACAAAAAAATGAGTTCGGTACCTCTAGCAGCCGTCTGGCAAGTCTCTGTGACTGCCAGCAATCAGTTGATGAAAAAAAAAACAAATATCTGATTTGAATTTTTTTTGGTTTAAGGCCTGTCTCCAGCACCGTGGAAAATTCCTGCCAGGAATTTGCTAGTTATCCGTGAGGGTTGGGACAAAGCTAAAGCGGGGTTGATGAATCAGCTGTGATTTACAAACGGAGCACATTGTGAAATTCTACTAAAATAAAAAAAAAAAAAAAGGAAAAAACATGCACCCTGACGATGAAGTGATTGGGTTGGTGGCGACTCTACTTTAATACCCGTACTCAGTCCGTATATCAATTTTTTAGCTTATGATGTATGTAGAAATTTAAATTTTAAAATACTCTGTAGGAGTGTGTTATCACATAAGTCTGGAAACAAAATTTGGTTGCTATAGCTCCTATAGTCTCTGAGATCTAGGCGACAAACAATACGGACGGACGGACAGACGGACATGGCTATATCGACGGAAACGTTTCCTGCTCTGCGTACCACTTTTACCACAAATCTAAAATACCCCTTAACTCCTTTTGAGTACGGGTATAATTATTATAGAGCTTTCACGAGCCCAGTCGGGTCAACCAAGGGCTTCCAAATGTCACTTCCAGTGTCAAACCTTCTGCTCCTTTCCACCCATACAAATGGATCAGCCACAGAGGGAGCTACTACTACTACAGTTTTATAGCTCCTGACATAAACCCACTTCAACAGAACCACTGTACAGATACCTTTAACATCAGAGACTTACAGTTTGTGATTCATATATTTTCTGTTCTTTATCAGCTACAAGCCTTTTACACAGCCGGATAGTTTATTTGATAGCGATGAACTGCTATTTGTGCTTCCAAGCTTTTGAGCTAGCTTAAAGCCCACCTTCCAATAGCTTGGACAGAGTCTCCAATTCGTAAAGCTTCTAGTGAGAATGGAAACCGAGTTGCGTGGACTTAACGTTTAGAATTTTGAGCGTTGTTAACACTTTTAATAAGTGTAGGGCCCCACCACCTCCTTTGCAACTAAATTGCACTATGGGGTATTAATTAATAACTTTTAAACTAATCAAGATTTTTCGATGCTGTTTTTTATTAATGTTATGTATACCCCTAGAAACATTTTTGGAAAAGTGGGCGTGGCACCGCCCACATGGGAATAGTGGGAAGGGCAGGGCCTTTACGCTTACTGCTTGAATCAACATTGAGACGTTGCACTCTTGAGCTTTTGATAGAGCTGCTGCTTGTTTTTTTTTAGCTTATTCTCCTTCTAACAATTAAGCCAACATTGGATGTCCAATTTGTCGATTATAGTTCCCATTTGATTCGCTTTTGTATAATTTTGTTGTGCTCAAAACATTTTTCAAAATTTTATTTGTTCTGGATGCATTTTTTCCATTTTGCATTAAAATTTGGGCAAAAATTTTGCTTTTTAAATATGATACATATTTTAAAACATTAAGGCTTTTAGTTAATCTCCTCTTAAAAAAATCAAGATTTGCATTTTATTTCTTGGAGTTGCCTTTTTTCTTGCGCCTTACATCAAACAGCTCCGCGTTTGAAAACTCGAAGTCCCTTGCAAAAAATTAAATTTTCGCAGATTTCGGAAAATTCAATAGATAAACTGCCACATACATTTGGACGTACACTTATGGACCCTTATGGTCGTTTTATATGCCTACACGAGCTTGAAATATCTTGCCAAGAAATAACCTTTGAGAACATTTACTACTTTTACAAATCATTAATAGAACACGCACAGCTACAAAGTATTAGTACAAAAAAAAAATGTTTCGCGTTTGAATATTGGCAATTTTAAAATAGGCTGCAGAAATATTGCAATCCTATAGCACGTGCTTTTCGACAGGAACAGCTGGCTTTAACAGCTGATAGGCTTAACATTGGTCTGTTATATAACATTTTTGGTATTGAATTTTACATTACATTACATACTTTATGTTTAAAGTTTTCTTTAGATGTTAACAAATAAAAAATAACAGCACACAAATGTCCAAGCATCCAAGCAACACATTCTCAATAACTGACCATCCCTAAACACCCACAGACTTTCAATATTTACCAACAATAATCCGTTACAAACCTCGCAAACCCAACTCCTGAAAACATAAACGCCATTCTTTTATTTTTGCAAAAATCTCATATTTACCACTTAATATAAGCTAAGATGTACAAAAAAAAATGTTATATGATTAATACTATTTTAAATTAAGACAAATTTAACAATATATAGTATAGTAAATTTTCTGTTAATATGTTTAATTAATACTTTACATCAATTGGGTCTGAAAACATTATGCCGCCGATGTTCCGGTAAAATTTACTAGCTTGTAATTTTATTATTACATACATATGAGATTTATATAAATAAATAAAAAAAAACAATTTAATCTTGGGACTAAAATGACTAAATACCCGAAAAATGGAAATTTTCCCCATAATGCATTGTATACATGTACATACATATGTGTACATATACACACACTACTACAAAACGAAGCCATGACTTATGTAGATCCCAAGTAAAAGTAAATGTAGGTTGCCCGCTTAAAAATTATATTTTGTTGCTTTATACATAACAGATCCATCCTAAACTCGATGGAATATGAGATAATTTGTGTAACGAAATGTGTGTCATTTGGGAAACTCCCATAGCCGGGTATATTATGCCGAAGCCGCCTCCTGCTGCTTCTACAGCTGATGATGTGTATGTCGCCATGATGATGTTGCTGGTTCTATGGCTTCTGTTGCCATCGCTGTTCCCGTTGCCTAATGGCAAATTCAATGGTGGCCATAATCGTTCGTAACAAGACGCTGCCACAGCAAAAGACCTGCAGAAAGCTGCAGCTGCCACTGTAGCCCAACGACAAATGTCAGTTGAGACGGAAGGATTTCCTCTTCCTTTGCCCATTCTACGTTTAACAAAGCGAAAGGAGGAAAATCATTGCGAAAAAAGTACCCACTTGGCTGTCGGAAACGCTAAGAATCCTCCCTGAAATAAAGAAATGGGAAAATAAAAATAGTTGGTGCCCACACCATTAAATTTGACTTTTTGTTTATATTATCTATTCTTAATGCCAATAATAACCTATTATTAACAAATATACCATTTTATGAATATCATAATTGGAGAGAAGTTGAACTTTATAAAAAGCCGTAAAAGTACATTAAAAATTAAAAAAAATAAAATTTCCCGCCAATTTTCATCATTAAAAATCGATTCCTAGACGCCTTCGATACTTCGATGCCTTCTTTTGATCCGAAAATTATAATTTTCGTTAGGCTGATGTTTTAAAACTAAAAAAGGCAGTTGCTTCGAATTCAAAGCTAAAAGTGCAAATAGTCTAGGCAATCTGTATACATTCCTCCATATATATCCATCCTTCACAGATCATTTATATACGTACAAGCTAAATGAAACAGGCTGGGCATTAAGTGTTTATATAAAAGGCAGATAAAGCACTAAAATTTCCTTGTTAATTGAAACTGTACTATTTCCATGTATCTATAAGCATCTTTATATTATCAATGCACAATGTTCCCAAAGTCGTTTTTTTTTGGCCTAAAGTCTAAAAATGTAGATACAGACTTGAAACTTTGCATATCTGGTAATATTAGGATTAATATTATATTTATTATATTATTTTATATTATTGTATATTATTATATTATTATTATATATTATATTATAATATATTATCTTATATTATATTATTTATTATATATATTATACTATATTTTTTATCCGAAAATAAAGAAAATTGTATTTTCTTAAAGATAATTAAATTTTAAACTTTGTGATAGAGGTTTTTTGGGAGTAGAATATTACTTACCCACAAGGAAGAAAAACTCAAAGGTTTTCGTTTTTAAATATTCATACCTTTTCAGATCGATAAATCAACTAGAACTCTGTATGGAAAAAATCTTTAAGTTAGGGCTGCTTACGCTTTACTCTTTATTTAACTAAAATATGTTTTACGCTGTTATTTTTAAATTTTCCAAACATAAAATCAACTACTTCATCAGCTCTGCGATCGTTATTGCAGGGCTTTACGACGTTTCGTTTCATACATTTTTTGGAATTTTTTGCCAAAAAAATCGAATTTGGGACCATTGTGCAATGCCAAATTTTTTATTCAAAATTTCTGAAAGCCTTTAATTTTGTCAAAAACGGAATCGGAGAAATTGAACAAAGAAAATCCGAGTAATACGAAAAAATTGCATATATTTTTATTATTATCTTCAGCTATGTATGGATCAGACATAAAATGTGCCAAGTCCTTTTAATTCAGTTGGAACTGAAACGGGGAGCATCTCTCCATCCGCAAGCAGCATAAGCTGTCCCACACTTGAGTGGTAATGTCATGAGAAATTTCTTGAGAATAATGTTTAATGCCAATCGATATGCACCTAAAGGCTGTGTGCATAAATCGATAGCGACGGTGATTTTCCCGCAAAATGCGGCAGCTTTTCCCCCTTTTTAAACCCTTGGGGGTGTTTCTCCTTTTATATGCGTTTGCTCGAAAAGCACAAGGGCATATTGTGTTTGAGAGCTTCTATGTAACAGGTATGCATATAAGTAAGTATTTACATACTCGTACATTTGTATACTATTGATCAGCAGCAGAAGCCAAATCGATGTAGCCATGTCCGTTTGCATGCCCCACAGCATTCACTTTAAGCAGGGCTCCTTCCGAAAATTGTTTAAATGAATATATAACTATTATCTACCGATACTCAGTGGTACTTCTAAAAATGTGTATTTAGCTGTCGCCAGCTGTTGTTTGCTTTGCCATTTATTTTCAGACTTTTTTTTAAGATGGTTGGATGGATAGTGCTTTGGTACCGGGTATCAAAGATTCGAGATGTTCAATATACATACATATGTATGTATGTACGAGTACATACATAGTTTTCTTACCTGTTCTCTTCTTTGAGTGCGCTGTAAAATGCGCTCGTTTACACCTCAAGTGGCAATCATTTGCCATCGCCCCCAGTGACGTTATCGTGAGAGCTTCCCGGGGAAGTCTCTCTCCTCCCACACAGCCCCATTTCATTCCCCCTTCTCCTGCTGCCTGCTTTACCGCTAATCACCAGCTGTGAGAGTGTCTTGAGTAGGGGAGACAGAGAGAGAGAGAGAGCAGCAGCGTTGACTGCTGCTGTTGTTGATGATGATGAAGTGCCAGCAATGTGACAGTTACAGGATGAGACAGAGACAGCACGAAGTGGAGAATGGGATGTGTGTGTGGGTGTGAACCATTGTAGCGACTCCAGACACCCACACACACACACACACGCATTTGCAATAACGGGACAGCCAGGAGAGCCTATGAAAAGGAAAATGACAATGACAAGGAAAATGGCTCCAGAGTGGCAAAAGGAATTTCCACAAAACGTCAGTTGTCTCTCATAATTCCCAATCGCACCTACTCGTTCTGTTTCCCCAGCCGTAGCTCTCATTATCCCGGCCCAAAGTAATTGAACAGTAATTACTTTGTTCTTTAATCGGTGGGGTTGGCGGGTGATGAGGGAAAATATCCTAAAAATGGAAACAAATCTTAATGTTGGCTTTGAAGCGGACAAGGATAGAAATATATGTATAAAGAGTTACAGAGGGAGAAAGAGTGAGGTCGATAGACCGAAAGGAACAGCAACATTGAAGAGTGCGGTATACATGTGTACATTGTACATACATATGTATGGATGTGTGTATATGTAGAGTAGAATTTTTGACTTGAAGGGATATGGGATATGGCTATACTGCCAAAGAGAGTATTCCCGACTTTCTCTATGTGTGCAGATGTATTGGCATCATTTATACATACATACGTACTTGTGTATGTATGTATGATGCCTGTATACATACATACATATGTATGTATATCGCTTTATATTTACAGCTACTAAACTGTAATCGGGGCCACACACCGGAAGTTGAAATGACTTGAAAATTTATTGCATTTGCTGCACAACGTCGAAAACGCCGGGCATGGTATGTTGTAGTTGTCGTTGTTGTTGCTGGAGTGCAAACGCTTGGCTGCCTTTGGTGTTGCCATCGCCATCACCATCGTCAACGAAACGGAAGTGGCGCGGCAGTCAATTGGGAAGACAGGCGCAGGATATGGCGGGGACCAAAAGTGCCGGCAAGCGGCGATTGCAAAATTGAATAAGCCCACAGAACCCGATCCCCGAGCTGAACCAAAACGAAACGAAGCGAACCGGTCGGTGAGACGCAGACGGATGGAGAAGGCAGAGCACAGCCAGAGGCCGGAACACACTGACTCTACTGGCCATCCTGCCGGCACCGGAGACGCCACAAATTTACGGCGATTTTGCCGTCACTGGCAGGACATATTTTCCCCCCTCCTGAATTTCCTTTTTCGGCATTGGCTGTCCGTCATTCGGGACGTCGAGCGAGCGAGTGAGTGAGTGCATTCAATCCTTGAAGCGTCCATAAAAATCCATTAAATTATTCAAATTGCATAGCAAAAACAGTTTTCCCCTCTCCCTCCACCCATCTTCCGTACAGTTTTTTCCATTTTGTTTTTGTTTTTATTTATTTTTTGTTGTTGTTTGCCGATGACGTCCACCACACAAGCCGAGATTTCTGCCTCTTTCTCTCTCGGCTTTCATCTGCTCCGTTCTTCCGCTCCAGGTTACCTTGGCCAGGTTTTGTGTTTGATTTCATCCCATTTCTCTTCAACTCCTACCTTCTGCCTTCTGCATTCCTATTTCGGCGTTTTTCCGCGTTGCCTGCTTAAAATAAAAGACAGCCGCAGGTTGCAGCCAAACCCAGGACCAAGGAGGAGCTGAAGCAAAAGGACCACGGCCGGAACCAAGCCCAGCCAGGCATGCATCAACAACAGCAAGAACAAGGAGTAGCAGCAGCAGCAGCAGCCGCCAAAGCAGCAGCAGAAGGGGGAGCATATATGCTTGCGCATGCATGCACTTGACTGCCAGTGGGGCTGGGGCTGATGCTGGGACTGGTGCTGGGACTGGGGCTAGGGCCAGGCCAGGCCATAGCCGGGGCTTAGTGCACACCACGTCAGAGCCACAGAGTCGACCAAACCTGATCCGACCAGACCAGACCATACCAGAATAGAGGGGCATGGAGAAGGGAAGAGTGGAGTGCAGTGTGGTGCAGGAAGGTATCGGTTCCACACTGAAATGCAGGCGGAGATGCTCGCCCACTGGCTTACGGCCCCTCCACGTACAGTTGTGTTCGATGAAATAGTAGTGCCGCACCTCATCAGTTTCAAAACTCTTTTTGACACACTTCCAGTTATCCAAATTAAACAAATTATACCTTTTTTAATAGACTGGACTGTCAGCATTAGAAAACCGAAGAAATATCCATACATTTGAATTCCATCTAGGGATGGGTATCGTCAAGCTATCGTACCCTATCACAAGATATCAACGGAGTGGATCGCCAACGGTCGTTTTTTCGCTTATATTTTATAGTTTATGTTTATTTACGTTTTTATATTTTACTTATATATTATGTTTGATGGGTGGTTCCATTTATTACCTCTTTTTTTCAGACTAGTTGTGGATCCTTTTTGTTTTTTTTACCTATGTTTGCTAACACGTAAGTTACTCAATGTTTTGTCCATCCTTCCGTCCAAACTTTCATGTGCATTTTTCTGGCTTGCGATTTCAGTGTCCGCCAGCAGCGTGGTGTGGCTGCGTGCTCTGGGTTACTCGGCATTTGGGTGACGTTGGCCCTACTGTGGGGTCTTTGGCTGCATGCGGTCTGTGGCTTTCATCCCTTTCGTGATTCTGGGTTGCTGTTTGGGCTCAGTCACCATTTGCCCGGTTGTTGTCGTCCGTCCTGTTTTCTCTGTTTGCGGTGTCGTTCGTGTATCGGTTTTCGGTTTCGTTTGTCTCGTTTTGCTTTATCGCATTTGTCGTTCGTTGCCATATCGATCCCACCCTTCCATCTTCTTGTTTTACATGACATAAGCCGGATACCTATAAAATAGTAATGTTCTTTTTTAGAAAATTGAAAAAACAACGAACCTCAAATAAAAACATATACATGTATATCATGTTCTTCATGTTTCTTGAGCTTTAATATTTAGTTTTTAATCAATTTGAACGAACATGGGTCCTTAATCTCTTGCCAACGCTTCAATAGGATTTTGCTCTGGTTGACGGATTTGCAGTTGCAACAATGTATTTGCTATTCCAGCATAAGATTTCGATGAGTTGGCCAAAATCAATTCCTAGCAAGCTTTTCTGGGTGTTTCAAGTCATAATCCGGTTAAAATATCCTTTTAACAGGAGTTTTTCAACTGTAATATAAATTTAATGTATTCTAAAGTATGCCTACATACACAGTTTCGCTCAATGCCATACTATACTCAAACGCCAGGCTAGAAAGTGCTAGCCCATATGAGCTGGGCCGCATAAGGCTCAGATTAGCATGTCCAATGCTAGTTTTTTCATGATTTTAAGTGGTAATCGGATTTCTGTGTATGTGTATTCTTTTGAGTCTATCTTACCATATAATACAACTATACTATCATCAGTCAAACGCATTTTTGTCACTATGACACAGGCCACTCCACATCCGTTTTTCCAGCCTGTACTCTCAGACCCAATCCCGGAGTTTTATGGCACTTCTTGCATTAAAAAATTGTTTAATCAACAGTCTATGAACTGTCACATCACTGACAGAGCAATTTAAAATTTGTTTCAACATTTTTGAGGATACTTAAGGCCTGGTCTTGCCTTCGACCATCGCCGACCATCCTCTAAAAGAGAAGTTTTTTTGTATACAAAATCGATTTTCAGTCTACTTCTTATAGTTAATTGGGTTAAATACAATGGTTAGAGTGCATACAACTTGGCTTTCAATCCCATTATACATCCTGCCTCAAGTTTTTAGTCTAACTCTTAAGTCTGCTCTTCTGAACCGAGCAATGATTTCTTCAACGCCTCAAAATCAAAAGTACCGCTTTGTCCAAAACTTTCTTTCATAAAATTATTCGATATCGAAATTGAGCTTACGGGTGGTGGCTTATTTAAATTAATTTGCTTTGCTTTTCATTTTTAAAAATTAATTTACCCCGCACTACTATTTCATTGAACAGCAGATAGCATGGGTAGTTGTCTAAAGTCATGAAAAACAAGAAGATGGAATGCAAATGTAACGATGTTTCTTAGAGTTTCTAATGCTTACACTCCAAGCTTTCCGTAAATGTATCATTCGTTCAATTTAAAAGACTGGAAATATCTCAAAAAGAGCTTTGTAAGTGATGAGGTGCGGCACTACTATTTCATCGAACACAGCTGTATATGTAAGTATGTATGTCTGTATGTCTGTATGTGGTATGTGTGGGCGCGTGGGTACAGTGGTCTAGGGCTGGAGTCACCAAGGAGATATTTCCAAAGGATATGGTGGGAGGCTTCGATAAGTTGGGTTGGGCGCTGTGATGCAGGGAAGAATGGTGTCTGAAAGAAGTTGGTAAACTGGTAAATTGAGGAGTACTGCGGTGAGATTTTTGGGTGCGTTTTTTGGGTGAAGTTTAAGTTTTACATAATAGCAGGATCGAGTTCAATATCGGTAAGGTAATTATTTAGCTCCAGTTTAATCAGATTAGGCTCTACGGTTCATTCTCCCACGTTGAACCACTGTCTGTGGACCCGTAGGATGAGCTGCTTCTCCGGCATATCTTTTGTGTGTGTTTAGATGACTCGTGCTTGTGTTTAGATTTCTATTCACAGTCTGGTAAGCCCAGCGGCATATCTAATTATTTACCCACACAGTCGCACATACAGCCGCCGTTCCTGCATCCATTTCCGCTTCCCTCTCTTTACGATCCTTTGTAGGTCTCATTATGGTGGATAGAAAATATAGAAAACAGATTTTGTAGCGCGGACGCCGCCACAGCCACAGCCGCAGACGCAGCCACATGAATAAACATAAATTTTTTAGTAATTACATATTTGCACTGTTATTACCTTCAGAGCGCCCCATCCTGCAGCTACCGCGCGTTCGTCTGCTTTTGTTCTTTATGTATCAGCTGGTGGAGCGGATGGGGGGGGCAGACCTTTGCATTACATATTTAAGCGAATATGAAAGTGTGTAATGGATGCGGGCATAGGGGCTGTCGAGGGAAGCCGCAGACCATGCAAATGGAAATGTTCACATCCAGCATGGGGAAACGGTGATCACGCTTGTGCATAGAAAATTGTATAAGCGGAGCAGCAGACACATGGAGAGAGTAAGAGTTCCATTCAACTGCATGCAGCTGTTCACCTTTCACCGCCAGAAGGCAGTGACATCCCCACAGACGGAAAACTGTCAGGACTGTGGTCACTTCCTTGTTCTTTTGTCGTCTTGGCTTGTGACCCATCGACCGTAGGCAGATTGTGATGCTGTTTCGCATTGTTTCTGTTGTCGTGATTATCCGCTGCTGGCATTTTTATGTCCCTCTTACTGTGCCCCGTTGATAGCCTAGATTTGGCTTAGGGTAATTCTGTCGTTTGGCTGTCCAAAAGGCTTCCTTCAAGTCAATTCTCAGTTGCAGTCCATCTCAAAGTCGCACTAACGACATTATTTTTGTGAATTTCGTTCTCTTTGTGATCCTATCGACGAACGCATTCAGCGGATTAAAATTAATTTTTCAAGCTGCAAATCGAGAAACGCGCTTCAAATAAAATGTATATTTTAAATAAATGAATAAATAACATTTATGCAGTGCTCAGACATATGCCTGCAGACACGTGTGTGTGCTTGCTTGTGCGGATAGAATTACATCCACGTGAGTGCAGCTGCAAAACAGTCAAAGTATCATTCAATATGTGAAGCATAGTATTAACGGCTAAAGAGGGGGAAGGCGACTATGCGTTGCTCTAGCAAAGGGGGATCTGTGGGTATTGTGCTTGGACTTCATCCAGAAAATAATCCTGGTGGGGCGAGAGGAACTTGTGCCACCCTCGAATATTGAATATCAATATGAATGGATGTCATCCTGCTGGAATTTTACTATGAAAGGCCCTAATAAATTGGGCATTACCAGTGTTTTGTGTTGGCACACAAGTGGGAGAAATGTCTTCGAAGAGACATCGGAAATCGGTTCGAATTGGCAGCCCCTGATGGCATACTCTCTTCTCTATTACATAACCAGCCCATATCGCAATGCTCAATTGTCAAGTGCCCGATTTAATTAATAGCCAGCAATTGCAGGTGCCCAGCCAATGCAGTAAATAATCGATGCCTACAAACATACGCACTCGTAGGCATATTCATATATCTTTTTTGTCACGCTGCCATTGGCTCAATTTTAATTAATTCTTTATGAACTGCGTGCGTCTCTCTTTCAATATCCCCAGCTATGTGCACCTTCAGCAACCGTTCCTGCACTAGTGACGGGATTCCTGCGGAGCACAAAAGAAGCCGAATGATGAATGACTGCAAAATGAACATGTTTTGTGTGTCGAGTGGAATTGAGTGGAAAGTCAGGCCAAAGATGGGAACGTCGGAAATTTTCAAATATAATCGAACCGATTTTGTTCGAGGGCTTCCAAATCAAAATACCTTCAACGAGTAGACATCGAATGAACATCAGAACAGTGGGGCTGTCACTGTACCTGATTATTGATGACACGCCAACTGACAGCCAACCAACCAAACAAAGATGCAGCTTACAGGCTGCCTTTATGTAGGATTAGGCATCAACCCAGTCTCAGCCTGCCCAGCCTGCCCAGCCTACCCGCCCTACGCCTCAGCTTCGGCCTCATATTCACTTCCACTCCTCAATCACTTTGAAAGGGAATAGCATTTGCCAAAAATACTGATGATACACATACACATGTAAATGCACACACTGGCAGCTGCAAACTTTTGTTGCATACTTAGTAGGGCAGGACAATGCGCCACTGATTGAATTGCATGTAAATTAGCTTGCTGATCCGATTAGAGCCGTGCAACAACAAAACTAATATCCAATGAGTACACTCACACGCGCACACAGCTCAATTATTTTCATGTACACTGACAGAATAAATGGCTAGAAGGAAAGTTCTCCTCCACTACCTATGTACGTCTTAGATTACTACAGTGTTACGGGGAAGGAGATGGAAACAAAAAACATACAATACATACTACATATACGACATACTAACATTCGCTTATCAGATACTATTTGCTATGTGAGTTAAAGGAACTTGTGATCAGCTGGAACTTCTTGCTTTTCTTTATACAATAAATAAATGATGTACTTTACCATGTATATAATATTATATTCAGCAAAGAACATCTAAATTATGATTATATGTACATATTATGGATTAAACCGCAAGAAATTACAGTAGTAGCTCTGATAGTAGCACTTACCCCTTTTTTTTGCGGTGTATATACGTGAGTCTGGCTGGGTGTGCCGCAAAAAGTGCCCGCAGGTAAACGGTGAATGAACACACACATGCGCGCACACACACACTCGAACGCATGAAGAAGCTGAGCAAACACACTCACAGGGAGTGAGTCCTGGGGCAATTTCATTTGCGGCTTAGCTCTTACACAATTGAAATTTTTGTTGCATACTTTCGAGCAATTTGTTTGCAACTCAAGCCACCCTTCCACTATCCCCCATCCACCACCATTCCCCTTATGGCAGGACCCAAAACGAAACCCAAAACCTCCTTCCTTTCCCGACTCTTTCATCCCAACTTGGACTCGATTTATTTTGATGCACTTTTTATTTTTCTATACTACAAAGCCAGCAAAGGATGCTGGATTGAGCAGTGTGATGTGGGTGTATGGGATTGGGGGACTGGGGGGTAATAGCTGGGAGCGGAAAAAAACTTTTGCATACTTTTCATGGCATATTTTCAATCTGCTGCTTCTTTTTCGTTATGAAAGCAGAGAGAAGGCTGCGTCCACAGTTTGGCTCCGTCCAGTAACTGCCATTCACCCTTCAGCTTTCCTCCAGCTATCCACACTGTTCGAGACTGTTCGAGACTGTTCCGCCCTTCCACAGCAGAGGGATATCTCCTGACCACCTCCGACATAAAATGAAAGAAAAACTGTAGACGAACTTATTTATTTTCATACTTAGAGCTTTGGTTTTGGTATTTATTTTTTGTTAGCTATTGTTTGGGTTTGTTCTCCTTTTATTTTTGGGTTTTCTACAGCATACGCCCCTTTGAGGAAAGGCTCTGAGGAAAAATACGCGAAAAGCGCAACCAAAATAAAGAGTAGAGGAAGTAAAAATCTGCTGAAACTGTCTAATTAAAATGGGAGCACCGAAAACTTAAGTCAAATATGTACTTGTAATAAAATCATTTAAAGGCGGGAGAGTTGGTTGAAGAGTCATCGCGGGTTTTGTCGTTTGTCCCACACAACATTATTTATGCACATAACAATGATGCGCAGGGGGACAAGGAAAAGCGAAAGGATGCCGTGCGTGTGCTCTCGGGATCTCTTCATTCCAGCTGCTTCATTAGCATAATCGCCAATTCATAATCTGCCAGGGCCTGGCCAAAACGACCAGACGCAGAAGGGAATACCAACTTTCACTTTCACTGGGGCAATCACCAAGGGGCAGATACGAAAAATACAAATACACCAGCCTTCAGACAACACACACTCGTCCACACTACTATAAGACACACAAAAGCCGTTCCCATCTGGACTTTCTCTGTTGGAATGAAATTTAATGAAATGTGTCCCTGCCTCGTTTCCATTTGGAATCATTTGAGGAATCCCTAAGAATGCTTAAACCGAGAACAGGCGCCAGCCCAACACACACACACGCATGTGTGTGTAGGCTCGTAGGGGGAAAAGGCAATCGAAGCCAGTTGCCTTCGAAAATGAATTCAGTTTGTGACTTGCCGCCCAACAGCAACGGCTGCTTGGTCAGGCACTGACTTCAATGTCGTTCTAATGATTTCAGGCCTTTGGTCTCGAGCAGACACAACATGCCGACAAACACTACACTACACTACACTCTTCTCGGGCGTAGTCTTGGGCGATGACTTGAAGGATGTTGGATAAATCCCGAAATGGAAGCGGGAAAGAAATAATGCAGTGTAATCAGTGCAAAGCCACTGCTAGGTTTGTGAATTACGACCTATTTCATTATTAATGTGTGGAAACCCCTAAATGAAAATGGGAAATCGTTTTTAAAACTTAAGTGTTAAGTGTTAAGTGTTTTTCAGCAGTATTGGAAAGCAATAAACAGCAGCCGACTGATCTGTGTCAGTGTTGGTAAATATCCGAAAACCAAGCCACATTTAAATCTGAGGCTATGGCTGATAGAATAATTTCTATACCTGTGTGTTTGTAAGGGTATCCCTGGTGACGAATAAAACCCTTCGATGTTCATGGAACACAAATGCTTTATTTCCAAAGTGGACTGTATCAAAAATTCTTCTTTTTTTACGCAGCCAACATGTCCATCATGTTCTGCTTTTGTCTTAACACTTTTTTTTCTTAACACTAAAAAATCTCAAAAGTGCGACGCAGCGCGACCAGAAAAAAAATACCAAACTAATGAGGGAAAATTAAGTGTTCAAAAATAGAAAACGAAATTTAAGAAATTCTTTAACGGCTGCAATGCGTTCGTCAACATCCCGGGCCGCCCTGAAACATAGTTTCTGAATTAGGTAGTACTGCTAGCTTGCTGATGGGTCGGGTCATTTCTCCGGTAGATGTCTTAAGCTTCACGGCGCGAACAAGTCCATCTGGTCCAGGATGAGCTTCCAATACACGGGCTAGAATCCAAGCTGCTGGTGGGAGATTGGAGTCCTTGACAAGTACCACATTGTCAACTGAGATGTTGCGTTGCTTGTTGTTCCACTTGTGACGTTGCTGCAAGGATGTTAAATATTCTTGATGCCAGCGCTTCCAAAATCCTTGGTACATTGCTTGCAAGTGCTGCCAATAGTCCAAGCGATTGATTGGCAAATGAGATAGATCGCCTTCCGGGATTGTTGTGAATGGGCGACCAATTAGAAAATGGGCTGGCGACAAGTATGTGAGGTCTGTGTCTGGTGTATAGCATAACGGTCGAGAGTTCACAACCGCACTAATCTGAACAATTAGAGTTTGCATTTGTTCGAAGGTTAACGTCGTCTTTCCTACAACGCGACGAAGGTGCAGTTTGACGGAACGCACGGATGACTCCCACTTCCCTCCCCAGTGTGGCGAATGTGGCGGTATGAAACTCCATTTGATTCCATCGTTGGCCAGCGATTGGGCTACGGTGTGTTGATGCTCCTGCGAAGATAGAAGTTGCTGCATCTCATCTAGTGCCCGTTTGGCACCAACAAAATTTGTTCCGTTATCGCTGAAGATCTGGGAGCATTTTCCTCTGAGGGACATAAATCGACGAAGACAGGCCAGGAAGGTGTCGGTGCTCAGGTCGGCGGCCAATTCCAGGTGTATGGCTGATGTTACAAGGCACACAAACAAACATATGTAGCCCTTAGTTTTTCGAGGATTGCGTCCTCTCCTTTCCTTTAGTATAAATGGTCCAGCGTAGTCACAGCCTGAGTGCTGGAAGGGCAGAGCTTCGGTGATACGAATGCCTGGTAAATCGGCCATGAATTGGTGCTCTGTGTGATTACGTTGGCGAAAACATCTTATGCAGTTGTGGACTAGATTTCTTATAAGATTACGCGCACCAAAAATCCAATATTTTTGACGCATAATAACAAAGAGAGCAGAGACGCCTGGGTGAAGGTTTGATGCATGTTCATGTTCCAAAATCAGTATTGTGATGCGGTGCGATTTCGGAAGCAGTATAGGGTGTTTGACATCAGCTGGTAATTGAGAATTGCTCAGTCGTCCACCAACTCGTAGGAGGCCATTCTTGCATACAATCGGTGAGAGCTTGAGCAGCTGAGAGCGGCTCCGAAGTGGCTTGTTCTCCAGCAGCAGAATTCGATCCTCTTTGAAACATTCCTGAGCCGTTTGTAGGCAAAGAATGCGAGCCGCCTGGATCTCCTCGAATTTCAGCATTTTGCTACTTGCCAACATGCCTGATTTAGGGGCCCTGGTCCCTTGGATGAAGCGCAAGACGTAGGCTACAATGCGAACCAGTTTTGTCCAGGACGAGACGCGTTGCACCAGTGCTTCGAGCGGTGAAAATGAGTCGTCTTCCTGAGTTGTCAATGCGGTGGTCTTCACTTCTTCGTTGCCATAGTTTTCCGAAAGGGAAGAACAGAATTTTGTAGAGCTCAGCTTTACCGCGAGTTTTTCTGGATCTTGCAGCCATGAAGGTCCCATCCACCACAGGTCGAAATTGAGCAGTTCTGCAGCGAGCATGCCTCGGCTGGCGCAGTCAGCAGGATTTTCCTTTGTATTTACATGATGCCATGCATTGCGTGGTATAGCATCGAGTATTTCTGACGTTCTGTTTGCAACAAATGTTTTAAGCTTCGATGGCTGCTGTGAAAGCCAAGCCAGAACTATAGTTGAGTCGCACCATGCATGTATGTCAATGTTCTTATGCTGTAGAGCAGCCTTGATAGATACGATCAGTCGGCTCAACAACAGAGCGCCACACAGTTCGAGGCGCGGTAGTGACTGCTGCTTCAGCGGAGCAACTCTGGTTTTTCCTGCGATGAGTGAAACAGATACGGTGCCATTTGCCTGTACCAATCTGCTGTAGACGACTGCGGCGTATGCCTTAATGGAAGCATCTGAAAATCCATGCAGTTCGATGCGATCCTCCTTGTTGTCAACAAATCGTGGAAGACGAAGTTCCTGGAGTACATTTAGGTCGTTACGGCATTTCTTCCACCAATCCGCAATTTTCGGAGGAAGTTCCGTATCCCAGTCGAGATCGAGTAACCACAATTCCTGAAACATAATTTTAAATTGCACCACCACAGGCGACAGAATACCCAGTGGATCGAAGATGCGTGCCACGTCCGACAGCACTTGTCGTTTGTTGCTGTCCGGATTCGATGAAAGGCAAACGTTGTACGATAAATTATCTTTTTCTGGATCCCAGTGAATGCCAAGAACCTTTGCTGTAGAATGGAGTCCCTTGCCTGGAGTATTGGTTGAAGTAAGAGTTCCGACAAAAATGCGTGATGAATTGGAGACCCATTTGCCAAGCTCCATGCCTGCACGTTCCATTAGCTGAATTAATTCATCTCGCTTGCAAATAAGCTCTTCCTCTGTGTATGCTCCCGTGAGTACGTCGTCCATGTAAAACTCCTCCTTTAAGATTTTAGCTGCAGTGGGAAACTCGTGTTGATGGTCGTGAGCAAGCTGATCCAGGACCCTCACTGCCAAGAATGGTGCGCTAGACGTGCCGTATGTTACTGTGGAGAGCTCATAGTGCTTGATAGGCGTGCTTTCATCTTCTCGCCATACAATGCGCTGGTAACTGCAATGATTGACAGCCACCCAGATTTGTCGATACATTTTGACTATATCTGCAGAAAAGACGAACTTAAACATTCTGAAACGTATACAAATTGAGAATAAGTTTCGCAAAATACTGGGTCCAATGTGCAGGGCGTCGTTCAAGGCCTTTCCGCTAGTATCCTTAAACGATCCGTCAAAAACCACCCTTAATTTTTGTGTAATTACGGGATGATGTGGCAAGTAAAAGCATGGCTTCTTGTCAATGTCTTCTGGCGATAGTTCTCGCATGTGACCCAAATTAAGATAATCACGCATAAACTGTACATACTGTGCGTGCAGGTCGGGATCTCGCTCCAAGCGACGTTCAACACCCCTGAATCTTGCGAGTGCTCCGTGTAGTGTATCCGAAAACTGTTGATTAGGATCTTTGAACGGAAGCTCGACGATGTAACGCCCCTTGGAGTCCCGAGTGTGTGTCTTCATAAAGTGTTGCTCAACTTCATCGTCCTCTGGTTCCCGCTGAAATTCCTGGTTGACATCCTCCAGCTCCCAAAAGCGTCGAAGCGATGCGTCAATGTCAATAGCCGTGTGCATTGTCATTGTAGATGATGAGTTGCTGGTCGTAATAGAAGTTATGACCCATCCAAAAATTGTCGAAATGGCAATGACGTTCCCGTGGCTGTCGAACATCTTTTGGCCGGTGAACACGGTCCACACATAATCGCTGCCCAAAAGAATATCCACTGGCGCTAACGATTGATATTCAGAATCTGCGAGATCGAAGCCATCGAAAGCCCTTAGTGCTGCAGCGTCAATATCGTGTCTTGCCAATGTAGAGGTGATTTTGCTGAGTACGTGAGCGCGTACCTTCATTGTGTGCTCTGAGATCCTTGACTGCATGTCCAGTGTGCTGCAGCCTCTAGTTGTCTCAGCCTTTATAGATGAAATTCCCGAGACCAGAATACGTGATGGAAAACGTGACAGGCCAAGTGCCTGTATGCACCGTTCCGAGATGTATGACAGTTCCGAGCCACTGTCCAAAAGCACCCGACAGATAGTGTGCGATCCCTTTGCGTTTCGAACGAACACTAGAGCTGTTGGCAATGCGCTTTTCCGAAGCCCGTGTGGCTTTGTAGCAGTTGCTGATCCGTTGTATGAGGGTTCAGCTCTTGGAGTAACTTGCGCACGTGCGACGTGGCTGATGGCCACTGTTGCCTCTTCGGGAGTGCTGAGGATGCGCTGCTCGTCACTTCTTGGCTGTGCCCTGGTTGCAGCAGCCTGCGAAGTAGAATTTTCTATATGTAGTAGAGAATGGTGACGAGTATGGCAAAACTTGCATGTGAATTTTGATTCACACTTTCGTGACACATGCCCAAGCTTGAGACAGTTAAAGCACAATGACTTAGCTTTAACGAATGTTCGTCTCTGCTCGACTGATAAGTCACCAAACTGCGGACAAATGTAGATCTTGTGTTCCTTGGAGTTACATTTTACACAAGCACCTTCTTCCAGCGATACCATAGCGTGTGACGATCGCTTGGCTTTGTTTTGTTGTGCACCAACCTTGAAGTCTGTGTCAGTCTCACTTTTGCTTAGCTCAAATTCCTCGCAGCGCCGGTCTAAGAACTTGAGTAAGTCGTTTACAGTTGGCGATTCCAGCTCGCGACTTCCTTCAATCCATTTGCGTCGGGTTTCAGCGTCAATTTTGGCCAGCATGAAATGTATAATCCAGCAGTCCCTATTAGTTTGCCCTGCTGCATCCAAGCCGCGTACAATCTCCGTTGCTCCATCTGTCACCTTACGTAGAATTGAAACGTCTGCTCTGGATGTCGAAGGTAAATTCACAAATGTGTCCAGCAAAGTATTTACAATGTGACGTGGTCGGTTGTAACGCTCCGTTAGGCAAGTCCAAGCAGCAGTATAAGCTGCTTCTGTTATTGGCATATGTCGTATCAAATCAGCTGCTTCTCCAATAACATATGTTTTCAAGTAGTGCAATTTTTGAATGGCTGTCAAATGCTGATTGCTGTGAATCGTACTTTCGAAGAGGTTCATGAAAGCAGGCCATTCCTTGTAGTCACCATTGAACTGCTTGATGTGTATTTTTGGCAATTCGCTTTGCACCCTATTTGCTGTCGAATTTGCGCTCAAAAACGTGGTTTGTTGTTGCGCCAATCGCTCGTTCAGCTCTTGTTGTTGTTGTAAAAAACGAACAAAGTTTTCGTTTCCTGATCCCGATGCTTGTGATCCCCATGGGCTCTCACTGTCGTTATGGTTGCCGCTGGCGATGTTTCCTCCCTCGTTCTCCCTTAGCATACAAGCGCGTTTTAGCGAGTGTAGTAATGTGTTTGCACGCAAGTACTTGTCTTCGTAGGTCTCGTTGTCGATGGCTGGATCAACATACCCCTCCTCCTCATCAAAAAGGGCCATTTTGTCGCTAAGAGTCTCAAACTCCTTCCAAACGGTATTGAGCCTCTCCAATAACACGGTTATTTGCTCCAATTCCAAGTTTGATCCCGCACGTGGATCTTGTGACGCCGTTAGCAAACGCGTGATGCTTGCCTTCGCACGGCTTCTTGCTGATTTCACAAGCTTGAAGTCTTCCATTTTTAAACAATAAGCTTATCCCGGTTGAAGGACCAACAATATGGTGACGAATAAAACCCTTCGATGTTCATGGAACACAAATGCTTTATTTCCAAAGTGGACTGTATCAAAAATTCTTCTTTTTTTACGCAGCCAACATGTCCATCATGTTCTGCTTTTGTCTTAACACTTTTTTTTCTTAACACTAAAAAATCTCAAAAGTGCGACGCAGCGCGACCAGAAAAAAAATACCAAACTAATGAGGGAAAATTAAGTGTTCAAAAATAGAAAACGAAATTTAAGAAATTCTTTAACGGCTGCAATGCGTTCGTCAACAATCCCTCTCAAATCGTTTGCCTCACCTCTAATCCCAATCTTCTATTCCTGCGCTGTTTGCTTCGTTTTGCGGTTTGTCATGGGCCTTTTTGGCCTGTTAATCGAGACTACATGTCCCCAGGTGCTGTCCACCCATCCACTGCTTACCCTTCTGTTGCATCAATTATACAAATGGTATGTCTCGGTGCTTCCGGGATGGGAATTGACTGAATGTGAGGGGAGGACGAAAATAATTCGAGTTAATGTCCGTTCCAAATTGGTTGACTTGGTCCCCGGTCACCAGCCAGCTGATAGGAGCCGTTTGCCTCAGGATAGTTGCATATTGAGTGCCAAGTGCGCAGTGTCCAACTTGGATACGGTCACCGACAATGGACTCCAGAGAATGGATAGCAGAAATCCAATGAAATTCATGAAGTAAACCCTAAACCTTTAGCACGGCCATAGGAAAATCTCTTTATTTTCCTAGTCTCTCTCCAGCCCAGACCACCGTTCCGTCTCTCGTCACTGTCTTATGCCTCACACTTCTCACACTGATAAATACATATGCAGTAGGACCAAATGAGATGGATTTGTGCTGTTAGGTTTATGGCCTAATTCTCATATTTTGGTTAAAAAATTCATAAAACGAATCAGTTTTGCGGTTTAAGTATTGGTTTGGGGTTTGTTCTCCGTTTCCAAGCGGCTGACGGCGCCCATCCAAGTCAGAAATCACAGCACCAGGAATAAAACGGAACTCCACCTAATTTAAAAAATTGGTTCATGGAGAAAGGCTGGTTGCAAACGGGGGGAATGAGGGGAGAAACAAGTGCCTAAAACGAGAAAAAATTCAAAAAATCAACAAAAGAGACAGGGACAACCGAACACGCCCCCTTTCGACCACCCACCTCGTGTTTGGCAACTGACACAGAAATACGGACATGCCCCTGGTGGTATCCAAATTGTATGCAGGTTCTATCCCATCCCGCTGGATATGCCCCGCCCCATCGAACGGTTAGCCAGGCAAATAACAACAAAAAATACGAGAAGAAGTAAAACAAAAATGGTAACAGCGGTGATGACACTCACTGACACAACAAACATAAAAAAAAGAACAATAAACAAATGTTAGTAGCCATGTTTGGAGATTTCGATTCCCTATTTCCGCAACGCGTGCACAAAATCGCATGCACGATAGCCAGAGAATGTGGCATGATTTGCACAACAAATTGGTGTTTTCTATAAAAAGGTTCCTCAAGAAATAAAACTTAATCAAAAAAATCTTAAATTTGGTCTAAAAGTGTGTGTTTGAACGAATATTTCATTTCATTTTGTGACATTCTGTAGAACAGAACATTTTATGATAGATTTTGTTTTTATATCTTTTTGTATGAATTGTTTTCTGAAAAAATTGCAATTGTGTAAGTATATTTGTTGCTTTTGATTATCATTGTTTAATTTCGATGAATTCCTAAAAATTAAATTTATTAAGTAAGCAGCGTAGCGCGCGGGTCTGCTAGTTCGGAATAAAAAGCAAATTATTAGCTAACATAATCTCCTTTTGGAGTACATGTTATTCAGATTCTTCAATACTGGCTTGTAAATGTGGGAAATTATGGAGAAAAATGTGGGTGGGGCACCAATTTGGTCAGCTTATACAATTTTGCTTATTAGCAGTACTAGCAGTAATACAAAGGGTAATGTCAGTGGTGCAGCAGTACAGTAAATCCCTCGTATGGTTTTCCATTTTCATGAATGCGCTCCCGCACGGCAGTAGCCTGTGCAGCAGCTCTCTCGCTTCTTCGTTTCGCACCTTGCTTTCTTTCGCCGTCGCTATCACTCTCTCGATCTGTTGCTCTCTCACTCGCATTAGAGCACGGCCAATTCGGCCAGTCTGCCCTTGAATAGCCTTGATCTAGCACTTACCTCTTGCATATCATGGACCTGATCTTCAATCTGACATGGTCTTTAACCGACCCCGCGTCTTCAATCGAACCCGTCTTGAACCGATTAATTGAACCATCGTGAACTCTCGCTATTGCATCCGCACATCTTTCGCTATCGCTGTCTGTCGCTGGATAGTTTAACATAATACAATTTATAATACTGAACAATCATCGTCTCTTTAACAATCTGACAAACTACGCTACTGAAGAAGCTCAGTGGCTCGACATATGTATTGCTCATTAATACAGAGATGTTTTAGATTGGTCGTTCAAAATTAAAAATTTCCTATAATAAAAGGAGTCGTCCAAGGGCGTACCCAGGGTTGCGGTATTTATTTTACCAGGGAAAACAATCCGGCCCCCCTTCTCAAGATTCTTGGATAAATAACTGGTTTGATGTTAGCAAACATTTCAGCGTAGCAACTAAAAAAAATGAATTTCTTCGCTCTGTCTTTAATATTAATCGAATCTGATCCAGATTCGGCAATCGTGTAGACATTGGCATTGTTTCTGTATCGTTGCCTACGTACGTTGGAATTCAGAGAATGAATTTTAACATGAATTTTGCATCATCGTTTCCTTCACAATTTTAATATTTTTATACTCGTACGTGAAGAGTTAAGGGGTATATTAGATTTGTGGTTAAAGTGGATGTGTGCAACGCAGAGAAGGAAACGTTTCCGACCCCATAAAGTATATATATTCTTGATCAGCATTAATAGCCAAGTCTCTGTCTGTCTGTCCGTCCGTCTGTCTTTTTTGTCGCCCAGTTGTTGGAGACTATAAAACCTAGAACCACCTAATTCTGTTTGTTGTTGCCCCGCCCCCTTCCGACACGACAAAGAACAAAAATCTGTGGCATGGACAATTTTAAAGGTACGAGAAAACTGAAAACGCAATGAAGATGTAGATTCAAAATTCCACAAAAATCATAAGCTGCCATGCAAATATACTGACTACTCAGTCGGTAGAGCCGCGGCAACAGAAGCGACTGACAATATTTCTCATCGTTTGTAATATGTTTTTTCGAAGAAAGATTGATAATATTTTTTCGAGCATTAAGTTACTTTATGTTTTAAAAATCTTTTTTATTATAAAGCTAAGGAATCCTGCTGTCAGCCGGACCTCAAAACACATTGGGAAATCCAAAATTGATAATTTTTTGCGGCATTCTTTTAGTCTAAGTCGTTATTATATCTTCTTTAATCGGTGTTATAGGATTCGGTTTGGAAGTGATTTGCTTCAAAGATCTGCTTGAAAATCTGAATTATAATTATTTTTTGATGTTTTTCTCTCACTCTATTGATTTTTAACACGCTTCTCTCACGCCTAAGCATCCATGCCCCAGGTCGCTGTGATTAATTTCGCAAAGTAAGCTAAAAGTTATTCCAACCAGAAAGCCTGACCACCTTTGTACGGGATTCGTTCAGGTGCTGCTTGCATCAGCATTGGAGTTTTAAGTTAAACTTTTAGCCCACAAAACATGCCTGGCCGCCTCGTGGCTGCTGAAATTGTGACACAATTTTTGACGAATGTCAAAAACTGAACCGTAACAAGTGGATGCACAAAGTGGTGCTAGTGGGGGGGCCAGGCAGAGACTAAAGACAAATAAATGAGGGAAAGTGCTGTAAACCCGCATCAACGCAATTGGAATTTGATGGATAAGTTTTTAGACAGACTCCGGTCCCGGTCCCAGTCCCACACCCAGCACAACACCCATTCTAACACCCCATCTGGGAATTGGGAGAACTATGTTCCATATTTAATTATTCATGAGGCGACAGAAGTGTTCTAGGAGACAGACGCCACAGACATAGCGTCCCCAGCGCTTTTGATTAATGAAGCAGTTGAGGCAACATCAGCAATCAAATTAATTTCAGTTACATGAGCGGATTATAAGAATTAAACAACAAAATAACCGAAACGGAATTTGAGTCATTCCAAAATGTCGACCAATGGAGTACCCTGCATTAATTCATATTCATCTTGTCATATTTAAAATAACAATTTGACAATCTTTAATGCGAATTTTGACCAAATCTCTCAAAATTGCATTTGCGTTCTGTATGTTACTGTTCCAATGGCAAACATTTGAGCGAAAACATTGGACAATTACTTGTAATTTTATTCTCGTTTTGATTCTCCATATTCCTAGCTATGGAGCTAAATTCCTGTCCTGTTGTACCTCTGCCTCAGTTCCAACTTTCTTTAAAATACGAAATCCTACAAATGTTGCATTTCTTATTAAATGTAATGGAATTGAGTAACTTAGTGAATATATTTTCTTACATATTAAATATTGAGTAGTTCTGCTAGATATTTGAACACGAAGAGAGATTTCACCAAGAATTGAAATCGGTGGAATGCCTGTATCAAGGCGTTCGGCATCACTATATGATGGGCAACTATTTTTGGAGTATCCAACAAAAAAGGAAGACAGTCATGAAACCTGAACCAATTTTAAATTACTCATCAGCCACAGAAAAAACGAAACTCATTACATATCTTGACAAATCCGTTACAACACAACTGAATAAAAAAATCACATATTTACTGAATACCTTGTACGAAGTCAGCTAATACCTGAGTGGGATTTTTCCATTGATTGAGACGCGACCTTCGTATCGCCATGTCTAGCTATAAAATGCTATATGTAGGTCTGGCTTAATAAAATAATTATGTGTAGGAATATGTAAGCTAAAAGCATTCGGATTGAAATTTTTTTATACCCGATACTCTGAAAGCAAAGGGATATATTTTAATTATATGGTTGCTGTGTGTAACATGCAGTAGGAATCGTCTCCGACCCCATAAGGTATGTACATATATTCTTGATCAGCATCAACAGCCGAGTCGACATAGCCATATGGCATTATTATTAGAAGGATTAAACCCATTTGCAATGGCTACACTACCCATTCCACGAGAGATGGTGTCGGTAGGAGAAAATAGAGAAAGGAAAAAACATATGTAGTGGAATAATAAAAAATGGAAACAAATAAAATATTCTAAAATATTAATCAAGTGGATCAATAGGTTACATATAGTTATTGGACTGCTGTATAGACCTATACCCTGGACTGGCTTGGCCTCTGGGCAAAAACTAAGAGCGAACAACGGGGTCAGTCTGCGGCGACGGGTGTTGCAAAAGGAAAGGGAGGCCATGTTGTGACAGCAACAAATCGCTTTGGGGGAACAGCAGCAACAGCATGCAAACATTTTTCACAACTAAATGGAGTAATTTAAAATAATTATCAATGCTAATTTAATGAGGCCTGGCCTGGCCTGGGCTGGGCTAGGCGCTTCGGACCAACAGACCAGACCCACCAGCCCCCGGTTTTCCTCCACCCATGTGTTTGGGTGCTTCGTGTTCCTCTCATTCCTCCCATTCTCCGGTTCAGTGTTTGTCTGTGCTCGTTGGTACTCGTAGCGGTGCGGTAATGCGGGGAAATAAAAGTTTCTTTGGCGCAAGCTGTTTTTAATTTATAGTTTTTTATGTCAGAGTACAAAATGCTGGAAAAAGAAAAGTGGCAATTGAAATGCATTAAGCGGTGGGCGTAAGCGTGGCAGTTGCAGTGGCAATGTTGTGGCCAGAGGTAGCGCCAGGGGCGGATACAGATGCAGGAGCAGGAGCAGAAGAAACGAGCCACGTCTAGACAGCTCAGGGCCACACCCACACACAAATTAGCTGAGTAAAATTGGCTGCCACTTGGCGATGATGAATGGTAATGGATGGCAGATGCAAAATGCTTGTGGGAAAGGTATGGGATTTCCACAGCAGCCGGGGTAGGAGCTGTGTGAACTGCCAAATGCACTGGGAATCGTTTGCGCCGACAAGTACGCAACATAAATTATACAAGCCGCTAACGGTAATTGTCGCACAACCAACTGACGTATGCGCGATATTTGCCTAGTTGCAAATGAGGCTGCCTCCCCTCCCATTATCCCTTATAACCCTGCATGCGCTGCGTGCTCAAGCGCTTTGAAAATGCCGCTAACGATGACGTTGACGTTGCCGGTTGCCGTTTACCGTTTACCATTTACCGTTTGTTCCGTTTTACCGTTGCGCCACGTACCTCCGCTGCCATCGCACTCCTAAAAGCATGCAAGAGCAATTTAAATTTTGTGCGCATTCAATTTGGGAAGAGAGAGAACAAGCGCATGCCAACAACAACATGAAAACTGCAGCTCGGCAATTAAAACCGTGAGAGGGATAGCCAGGGGTAGCAGGACCAGTTACAGCGACTCTCGCCAATAAAACAGAATAAAGCTTAACTATTTGGATTATCGTTGCAATATTGAATTGAAGCAAAACAGCTGTAATCAGCTGTATACTGGAGACTTTGCCCTCACAGGATAGGCTGATACAACATATGTGAGTAGGCGAAAATATTGAACGCGGAGAAAAGTGTCCTTATCCTCTTTACTCCTCAAAAATCAACCAGGAATGGTGAACGGCTATACGAATCCAATAAGATGTGCTATCACCAGCTCTAATGAACTGGATCTACATCTCGGTGGTGCAACCAATTCTGCTGCCTAGAAACCGAAAAATAACTGCATAAATTTTAAGTATAGAGATGGGACAATCAGGACAAAGAGGTTTATCAGGTCGAAGAGGTCGTCATAGTTCTCTTATGAGAGTCATTGTTGTGCATTAAAACTATTTACAGATGTACAGTAACATATCCATAGTGCGCTACACCCACAAACGCATTACGTATACGTATTACGTATACGCACTTTGACATATCCATGACCACACCCACACCTATACAAGTTATGCATATGCCCAGCACTCACCCTTACACCTATTTACTCGTATATATAAGAAATAAGATAAACTTATGCGAAGATACCTCAACACATGCATAAACAGAGCATGAGTCATCCAAGCCGAAATCAACAGGAAGTCTCATGCAACCCAAAACTCTGGAATGCAATCGAACGTCGCTGAACAAAAAGCCGTTATGTTTGTTTCTGTTTTGTGTTCTTTAATTAAATTAATTTTCAGGTTTTGTTCTCTTAGATCTGGGTAAATGGTTAAATGTTGTAATTTAAGGAATGTAATTGTGATGTCAATTAGTACTAAGTAATAATAGTGAGGAATCATTGTTGTTTTGTGACGCTTGGTGCTGTCCGTAGGGCTGGGCGTCACACTTCTAGGGCAGGGTCGTCAGGTTGATTTCGTTGCTTGGAACCAGTCTCCAACTCTCACGTCGCCAGATCTGCCTATTTTGACCCAGCATGCCATGTTTGGCGTCTTCTCGCCCCACAGCTTGAATCGTCTCTGCTGGTGACCACGGCGTTCGTTTACTGATTGTTTTACTATATCCACTTGTCGCTGTGTCAGGTCGCATCCACGGGGCACCTCCCAGTGGTCTGGTATGGCTTTTGTAGTTTTGCTTGGAATCACTATCGGCATCAGTGTTGGCCTTTGTTTTTTCTCCCTTCCACTGATCAATACGGTACTGTTTCCGCACGTAATGATGGTTCCTGCGTCCCTTAAAAAGTCCATTCCGAGTAGTGGAGTGTCTGGTACACCATCCATTATTAGAAATGATAGTGTCGTCTCCTGGCCTCCTAGCTCTACATCGGTTAGGAACTTACGAGTGGTTTTTTTTGTACTTCCGTCTGCGAGTCTGATCAGTCTCTCCTCTTTTTCTTCCTTCCCGTTGTTATGCAGTATTCTTGCCATGTTCTCGTTCAAGATGCTCCTTGTGGCTCCCGTATCTATTACCACTTCCATCCTCTTCCCGCCGATCCTGGCCATCCCTATGAGTTGGTTGTCCTCGTATCTTAAATCTGTGGTGTTTCGCTCCTGGGCTCCGGGTGATTTGCGGGATTGTCCCGGGCCCTGTGCGTTTTCCAGTGGTTTTCTGCAGCAGTCTATCATCCTTCTCTAATGCAGGTCCAGAAAATGCGCTCCGAGAGAGAGATGCGTTGCGGAGGATAATGCGCTCCGTGAGAGAGGAGGAAAATGCGCTCCGAGAGAGAGATGCGTTGCGGAGGATAATGCGCTCCGTGAGAGAGGAGGAAAATGCGCTCCGAGAGAGAGATGCGTTGCGGAGGATAATGCGCTTCGGGGAGAAGTAGACGTTGCGGAGGATAATGCGCTCCGTTGCGGAGGAAAATGCGCTCCGAGAGAGAGATGCGTTGCGGAGGATAATGCGCTCCGAGGAGAAGTAGACGTTGCGGAGGATAATGCGCTCCGAGAGAGAGATGCGTTGCGGAGGAAAATGCGCTCCGAGAGAGAGATGCGTTGCGGAGGATAATGCGCTCCGAACAGGAAGGGAGGACGGAGGAAAATGCGCTCCGAGTAGGAAGGGAAGACGGAGGAAAATGCACTCCGAATAGGAATAGGAAGAAAAACCGCAAAGATTAAAGTGTAGAGGAATCGTACACAGTAATCAATGCATTACAAATGGACGGTATATAGCAGGGATAGTTGTGTGCTAGAGGAATCGTGCGCTCTAAACACCACAACAGTCAATGCTTACCAAAGCCTCGGGGATCGCGTCCACCATTGTCCAAGACAGGAATGATCCGGATGGATCTGGCGTGGCTGCTTTTATTGCCAAAAGTCAGCTGTTGGCTCCCTTCTTTGGCACTAGCGCGTTACCATGATCAGCTGCTAGTGTGGCCGTTTGAATCTGAGAGCTGGGCACACTGTTTGCGGGTGGATTCAAATGTTGGAGTGTGGCCGTTTGTAAGTGATCGCTGGTTATATCGTTGGCGCGCGGTTTTAAATCTTTGGGTGTTCCTTAGTGATCGCTGGTTATATCGTAGGCGCGTGGATTTAAAAAGTCGTGATTTTGTTTCTGTTTTGTGTTCTTTAATTAAATTAATTTTCAGGTTTTGTTCAGATTTTTAGGTATTCATAAATATTTATCAATATCATACAAATATAAATTATATGCTAAGAATTTTGGAAACCAGGACTCTGCAATGACTATAATTAATATAGTTAATAATTAATTAAATAATAAAAATGAATAATTAATTAATTAATAATGCTCGTGTAAATGGGCATCCTAATTAAAGAGCTAAGTGGCTTTTGGGCTGTTTTCATAATGTTGACTGAGCTATTTATACATCATTCGTGCGTTTCCTTGGCCTTTTCTTAAAATTACTTAGATTTTGTCAGTCCTACCCTCAGCCAAAGCCGTCACTAATTAACGAAAAGCCCTACACAAGGCTGCCACTCATCGACCACACCACCCGCCTCCAGCCGCATCTCCCCGTGTGCCTGTCTACGCCCATATATGTTGCGCAACTTAACTTTGGGAATTTTGTTTGCATTGATTGGCTCCCGAGTGCTATGCCCGCTTGGCTTTCCATTGTTCTCGGTAGGCTTTTGTTTTATGTTATTGTTATGTTTTATTCTCTATGGCCTCCTGCTCTTGAAAAAGTATCATGGCTCTTCTGCGGGGTTGCGGTGTGGATCAGCTATTTGGGGTGGGCGACAAGTGTGGGAACTGAGAGATAAATGCCCGAAACAGCTACATTTTTGCTATTATTTTATTCCTGGAACTTTTGTTTGCTCTTTTAGCAAGCAATTAGTTTGACATAACGCATTTCGACCTTATAATCAGATTACAACCTATATCACAACATGCATACATATGCACATACATAGATACAAATGTATCTCAAATCCAATTCCCTTTTTAATTTTTCTTTCTTTTTATTTATAATAGAGGGCTGTTAAAAGGTTTCTGATTGCTGATTGACTCCTCTTCCGGTCGTTATTTCAGCCCCTTTTTTTCCAAGAACAAATCGATCTTCCATTCAAAAGAGAAACCAGCTCCTTCGTGGCTTGCCAAATTTCTTACATTCGAATTCTCCTCCTCTCCGGGCGAACATCCTAATTAGCAAGAACAATGAAATCGATGCAACATAAATAGGTACATAGGTATATGCATATGTATTAACATATATACTTATAAAGTGGCCCACAGTTGCTATGTAATATGGGAACTATACCGCGACCAGCTCTCTCACGATTCAGTCTGCCATTCTGTAATGTATTGTTTCCTCTGCCATTGGCTGGCTTTAAACTTCGACAGTATTGTCTGTGCTCCCCCATTGTCCCTGGCGCGTTTCGGGGGCGCTTACACTTTTTAAGCGGATTTTTATTTTTGGTCCACTTGAACTCTTAATGTGCGTGCTGTGGCCGCTGTCCAGCCCGGTTTTGTTCGAGGGCCAGCTTAGAGTGCTGTTTTCCTACTGCACTGGCAGTGCAGTCCTGTCCGATTTATAGCTCGCAGCCCCAATGGCATTGCCAGTGGCTCTCCACATTCAACCTTCCTTGCCCCCGCACGACCCCTTCGAAAGCCATTACATTCAAGTTTTAATGCCACGCGCTGCTGAAATGTTTCAATCAGCGAACAACGGCAAAGGGGATCCACGGTCATCGCATCGCAGTCAGAGAGCGACGTACAGATACATTCTCACCAATTTCCCAAGACAGTCATGGGTCTTATCGTGTTTTCTCTTCCCCCATGCACGAAACACTTTGAACTTTCCGGTTCTTGTCGTGACCCTATTCCTGGACAAGCTATGGTCAGTGGGCCCGCGTGTGAGGGGAGACTTTCCACAGGAAATGGTATTCCTTATAAAATTTCTGCCTATAATAATGCTTCGACTTAATCAGAATTCTATACTCTCTGAGTACCGGGAATAAGCACACCCCCCTGAGCTTGCATTCAAAAGTAATGGCGTTCTGGCTATAGTTCCAGCTCAGAATTAATGTGCTACAACAAGAATGAATAATTTGTGTTTATTTGAATCACTTGAATGTGGTCTAGAACCTTTAACCTTTAACCTCTCTGATATACCACTCAGCACTCTGCTCCAGGATCAACTCACACCGAATAATTTGAGTTGATAATTATTATTAATTATAATTCAAAGCTTATATATACATAGTATATTTTGTCTTATGGTCATATTTATTTTCCAATAGATTCTCATTTGGACTTTCCCCATTCTTATCCCCATCATTGTAATCAAGCTCTTAAGCAACTATTTTTATCAAATTAATTGTATTTTGCTTAAATATACAGGTACGAAAGCCATGCACGATTCATAAATTTAAGAGAGGACGACCGGTAAGGCACAATGAATTTATTTATAGTTGTTCCATTTGATTTTGAGCAGTACGATTGCTTAGTAAGACTGAAGTTGCTTAACTTGGAGTTCAGAGCAACACCAACAATTCGAGGATGGTAATCAAAATGGAGAGGAGCAACTGATCCCGGATCAACGAACGTAGTCGAGGTGGTGGCGACTAACCGTGCAGCCGGCTTGGGCTTATTGGCATCCCTTCTCATCTAGAAGGGATTATATTCTTTTTTAGAATTGACGGAATGGGCAGCCTGAAACTCTGACTTAAGATCCCGATAAAGGCTTTCAAGCTACAGCTTCAGTCATTAGTATCGTATGTTTTCGACTGCCATAAAAAGTTAGGCATTTGTTAGATTTGTTAAAAGTCCAGTGTGCAGGGATTCCCTCCTGGCGGTGTGGGCGAAATGTAACTGCCGGATGATACTTCGATGGTGAAGAGAGAGAGAGAGAGAGAGAGAGGAAGCATCTAAAATATGTACATACATATGTATGTATATGTACTTATAACATAAATAATCATATATATTCGACGTACAAATATGTATTTATAATTATTTTAACTTGGCTCGTTTGGGCAATTGATCTTCGGTTAATAATAAATCATTTTCAAATCTAATTTGATCTACCGCTCTGCCACTGTGCTAGTCTGAATTAATGGAGAACGATTGTGGGGATGTATTTGGGGATGGTGATCTCATTTTCTTTCGGTTCGGACTCTCCTGCTCTTTATCGTCTTGTTGGGAACGCTTTTGGGGATACTTCTTGAGTGTCTTAGAGCTCTGCTCGTTTGATCTTTTCATGTACTCCAGGATCTCATTCCGCTTAGCTTGTTGGGTCTCCTTGAGCAAACGTTGCTCCTGATCCCGCTTCAAACGCTGCCGCTCCAGATCGCACTGGTACATCTGATAGCGCTTCTCCAACAGCCGCTGACGTTCCGACTCCTGCGCCGCCAGCTCACGGCCACGTATCAGTTCCTGAGGAAGATTTGCCAGAAGCCGACGACATGACTCAACCTGCTGTTGAGCTTCCTCAATGTCGATCTG
Source organism: Drosophila obscura (assembly GCF_018151105.1). Lineage (NCBI taxonomy): Eukaryota > Metazoa > Arthropoda > Insecta > Diptera > Drosophilidae > Drosophila > Drosophila obscura. The sequence continues at coordinate 2,085,574 of NW_024542890.1, read as the reverse complement.
TTCCTCGTTCTCGAGCGTCGACAGGTGCTCAAAGTGTCTGCGGTAGAAGACAGCGTTCGTTCGTATCGCCTTTTCCAATATTGCACTCACCTGAGGGCCACTTTCAGCTCCAGTTCGGCCAGCTCGAGCTGGTGCATTTCTGGTTGGGACGAGTCAAAGATGGCCATCGTGTCCTCTTTGATGGCCAGGGCCAGATTGTAAAGTACAACTGGATCATCGGGTGCCACAAGGCGAGCCTTCAGGAGCCAGATCTTGGCGTCGCGCGTTTCCTCCATCATATACAACGCTTGGGCCAAGCCCTGGATTACCTCCACAGAATTCCGGTTGCCCTCCTGCCGCATACAAAGCTTGTAGGTCTGTGACGCCTCCTTGTACTGTCCTCGCTGCAGGGAGACGTGCGCCAAATTTAGGATCGCCTCTGGGCACCTTTGACGGGTCTCCAGGATCGTCTTGAAAACCAGCTGGGACTGTCTCAGAAGACCAAGAGTGCTGCACACGGCTGCAATACCATTGGCTGCGTGTTGATTTTGTCTGTTATATTTCAGGGCCTGGGAAGAGCATCAATATTGAATATGACCAGTAAAAAATCAGGAAGATGGACTCACAATCCGATATGATCGCAGGGCATTATTTGCATGACGGTCGGCATCAGTAATCTCGCCCCTCGCCAGGCAACTTTGCATGCTGCCGAAGCTTAAGTTTCCCGCCACGACCATGCAGCTGTCGGCAAACATTTTGTCACAGCGAGCCAGGATCACATTACTGTTCTTCAATGCGCTGTGGTTTTGGCCCATCTTCGCATAACAGTTGATCAAGTAAATTCTGTAAATAAATACATACATACATGTATGTATGCAAGTATATATATAAAAGTAATAGAAGTAAAAGTATATTTTCTGTTTTGATTTTTCCGCTACATTGCAATGAATTGGTAGCGCATAGAAGGGGTGGGTTAGCCATGGCAAATGAATATTATCAGAATACGATAAATACACACTAAACTAACCCAAAATCAATGTACTTCCGGTCAACTTTGTAACTTAAGTCCCATACATATGTATGTACTAAGCCTGTGCGCAGCATTTAACCAAGTCAGAATTAAAATGAAAATAGTAAAGAGTTTACCTAGCAATCAGCTGGCCCGACACATCTTTGCCGAAGGCATCTTTGAAGTGCTCGACGGCCTCATACCATTTCTTTCTCTTCGCCGCCATTATGCCCAGCCTCACAGAGCAATCGGAGTTTGCGGGGTACTCCCTGAGCAGGGCGTTGTAGGAGATCTCGGCCAGATCGAATCTGTGCAGCTCTTCCAGTGCACGGCTCCGATTGAGTAGGAGAGTGAACCTAATGATTTCACAGTCAGTTCCTCTGTCCAGAGCCTGGTCAAAGGTGTCGATGGCCTCCAGTGGCTGCTTGTTCTTCGTTTGGGCGTTTCCCAGATTATTCATCCACTCAATGGGCACCGTCAAGCCCTGTGCTAAGCAGACGTGGATGGCCTGCTGGTAGGCACGGACGGTCTTACTCCAGAGCTTCATCAGTTCATAGATCTGGGCCAGCAAGATCCAGCTGTCATAGTCATTTGGGTCTTGGTTTAGTACAATGCCAAGCATATCAGTGGCCTGGTGCAGCTTTTTTGGTGACTTATCCCTCAGGTAGAGCGCGGACAGCAGGCGCAGTGTAAATGGGTGCTCTGGCCGCAGCTTCCGCAGGATCTCAAGGATGCGCTCCGACGTATCCGCTTCTCCCCGGAGCAGCCACATCTGGGCCATCCCTATATAGTTGGGGGCCAAGGTGGAGGCGACTGGGTGCGCCCGAACTGATCGATTGTAGTACTCTACCGCCTTATCAAACATGCCGGTGGCATGGCTGCTGCGAGCAATCTGGTAGCAGATCTGGGCCAGCAGCCCGGGGTGGTCGGTGAGGTGCAAGGCCTTGCCGGCCAGGGCCAATGCCACTTCGTGCCTTCCCACAAAGAAGAAGTGACGGGCCAAGTAGCTCAGCACTGAGGGGTGTTCCATATTCAGTTCATGGGCTGCGCTCAACAGATTCATGCCCTCCTTCATGGCCTGGGGCTCACTCTTCCGCAGCTGCAGCAGGGCCAGGCCCAGTACAGCCTCCTGTGAGCGCCCGTTCTGCACGATGGCCAGCTCAAAGAAGCGCCGGGCCTTTTTCAGATCATTCTTCTTCAGGAAGCAGTGGGCAATCCCCACCCGGACATCGCACTGCCCCCGCGGTTCGTACTCCAGCACACTCTGGAAGAACGCCAGCGCCTCGGAATAGCTCTTCCGATTATATGCCAGACAGCCGCGTCCGATCAGGGCCGGCACACAGCCGCCGTCCCGATGCAGCACATTGGCAAACATGTTGTCGGCCTCCTGGGCGCGGCGCGCTGTCAGCATCAGGCCATAGCCATAAGTCAGCAAGTATTGGTAGTCGCTCGACATGAGGTCCGTGTCGACCATTTCAATCAGGTTGATGAATTTGGCTAGCAAAGCCGGCCGACCTTTTTTCATCTCCTTGTGAGCTTCACGGATGACTTTGGCCGCCAACAGGATGTACGACCTGCTCAGATCGTACTTGTAGTTGGAGTAGGGCACTACGCACTTTTTGATGCCTGTTTCGAGCGTTGAAACAAACAAACTTTTGTCGCCACTCCTATAGTAATTCACCTATGGGAAGGAGCCATCGGTCAGCGCACAATCAGTCCAACAAGTAACGATCTAACATTCTCAACTTACGGCTTCTCCCACGGCCCATCGAAGTTTCTGTCGCTCCTCGTGATTTTCGTCCATGCTGTCAGGAAGGAATAAATAGTCAAACCAACCAATAAAGAAATTGGGAAATTCACAAAAAACCGAATTGAATCGAAAATGAAAAAATGACAAGTAAATCTGTACGTGGTTGATCGATGAGGCTCTTTTTTTAATCTCTGCTCCGTTCTGCTGTGGACAATCGAATGAATGTCAGAAGTTGAACACCTGGGCTTCTTGCTCTCTCTTGTTCCCTCTTTCTTCTCCTCCTTTCCTCCTTGTGTCATCGGTGTCTCCGTTTTGGCTTTATGTATGTCTGTTGCTTAGGCAACTCCAGCCACCTACTTAACAGTGGGGTCTTCTCTTATATAGCCCTTTTACACTGGGCGCGTCTGCTATCGATATCGGAATAGACGCAATGAAGCAGAAAAGGGGCTTACATTGGCAGACGTGCGTCTTGAATTTTGATTTGGGTGCTTGATGACAAGGAAAGAATTATGGAATACAACAAGAAAATGGACGAAAGAGAATTGATTCTCATATTTATTTATTTTTTTAAGACATTTCTTTGAAGAGTTTGTGGGAGTTCTCTTCAAACTATGAAAACCATCGAAGTTCGTCTCCAGCAGTATCTAAATGGCATCAGGGGGTCACAAAAATGTCGTATGATAATAATACAATCAGTTTAAAGTATTTTATTTAATGATTTTGTGTATATTTTCACCTTTTTGCACAACCATACATTTTTAGCGCCAACATTTGATTTTTTATCTACAAGTTATTATTAATTGTCATTAGTGGCGATAATTGCGCTGATAGGCAGAAAAGTGCAAAAATGAAGCGCAAAGCAATCGAATATATCGAATAGACGCAGAGACCGACGCAACTTTTTGCCACCACTAGGGCCCTATGCTTAACCTATGTAAACAGACTATTATATAGTGTCCCCGTTGGACATTAGCTAAGTTTCAGACATTTTGGGAAGAGAGTATGTAACTCGTGTACCTTCTGTTTTTGGGGTCGCTGAATCCGAATCAACTTAACGCTAGGTCTCTTGTTGGGAAATGAGTTGCCTAATTTACTTTTTTATCGCCTTATTACTTATCATTTTTTATTTTTTATTACTTTCCCTAATACAGTCGACTCATTGGCAACGAACTCTTTACGCTGACTACGAATTGGAAGTCAGTTATATTGTTTCAAGCTGTAATGAATTCTTTTTATACCCGTACTCAAAAAAGAGTTAAGGGGTATATTAGATTTGTGGTAAAAGTGGATGTGTGTAACGCAGAGAAGGAAACGTTTCCGACCCCATAAAGTATATATATTCTTGATCAGCATCAATAGCCGAGTCGATATAGCCATGTCTGTCTGTCCGTCTGTCCGTCTGTCTGTCTGTCTGTCTCGATGAGCGCCTAGATCTCAGAGATTTTAAGAGCTAGGGCAACCAAATTTGGTTTCCAGACTCATGTGATATCCCACTGTTTTAAGAAATTAGAATTTCGCCCCGCCCCCTTTCGCCCCCACAAAGAACGAAAATCTGTGGCAGGCACATTTTTAAAGATACGATAAAACTAAAAACGCAGTATCGTAGATAATGCCCATATCTACCAGACTGCCGAATCTGAATCAGATCGGATCATAATTATAGCGAGAATGAAGAAATTAATTTTCAGTTGCTTACCCTGCCCCCTCCAGCAAACGACAACGCAACTCATTTTCCATCTCGCTCGCACACTCTGCCGCGTTCAGTGCGCGAGCAACCCCTAGCGGAGGAGATGTAGAATCTAAATGGTACATGTATAATCTACATGTTAGATGTATAATATACATTGTATATGTAGATGTAGATAACAGAAGTAGCAAAAAAATGTACAAAATTTTTTTTTTTTTAATGCTAAAATTCTAAAAAATCATATGTTCAAAAATGTAAATACTGACTGAGTACGGGTATGCGCCCCCCCAGAAGCGACTCACGTTACCTCCCGTTTCCTTATACAATACATACATATGACTGTACATTGCACAGGATCAATTCTGCGGGTCATTTTTCTTTTCAGCATCCATCAAAAAGCTGCCATCATGTTTAAGTCCCACCTTTCCTGATAGATAGCTCGGATGACTTTCATATCCTTAAGGGAACGTTCATCTTGATGGACAGATAAACATAGCTTTATTTGCTCACCTATTGATGCTGATCAAGAATATAGAATATATACTTTATATATTCCTCTGGCTGTTTCCGAGAGAGGGAGATGGGAGATTCATACAATGAAACCATATTCAATGTTATTTGATTGGTCCGTACTCAAAGGCAGCCTACGTACTCTATATCCGATACTTTATTTCCACTTCACACAGAATTGGGAAACGGCTTAAAGTTGTTTGCGGTTTCACCAATAAGAAGGGCTGACAAAAGTGCGCGGCCGGATTTTGGGGGCAGTTGCAACGGACTGTGGGGCTCGGGAGCTGATGAGGCAGACTCCGGGAGTGGAATAAGACAGGAAGGAGGTGCACACGGCACCACGACTATTAGGTGAGCTGACAGTAATGTTGCACCTCGAAAGGGGCATGTGGGAGGGGGTTCAGTTGTATTCAGTTTTAGGGACAAGAGGCAAGGCTAAAGGGTCCCCTCCCTCATTCTAACCCATTCCAGTTCCCACACCCACTTTGACTTCCAGGGCCGCCCTTCTTCCCAGCCCAGTAACAGCCCACTCCAGCAACTGTCCAAGGACAGTTTCAGTGTCCTGGGCTCCATATCGAAATCCAATGCTGTCACTTGTCCGGGCACTTCACGGCAGCCAGTGATCTCCCTCGAGTGCGTTGAACATAAGGTCCTTATGGCTTTGTGCATGTGTATGTGTGTGTGTGTGTCCCGTCCCCTGACCTGACCCCTGTACCGTGTCTATGGCCTGGCCTGTGTCCGGGTCGTGCCGGGGCTTATACAACCACTCAGTGACACAAATAAAAGTAAACATGATAAAACCATTGAAACTTTTTCCATTTTCACTTTTGAGTGTGTTTGTATTTTGCTTCACTTTGGTTTTGTGTTGAAGTACTTCCTGCTCTTGCCCGGCTCCTCTTGGCGACAAGTCCAACCAAACACACACACACACACACACACACACACAGATGGTTGTACACCAACACATTCACAGCTGCATCTGTGTCCAAGTTAATCTCAAGTGCAGCCGAGAGCTAAATATTTACCATTGGCGTTGACTCTGCGAGTCTCTCTGTACACACACCAAGCTGTCTCCCTCTTCTCTCTCTCTCTCTCTCTCTCACTCTCTCTCGCTCTCAGCACAATAACCCTCACTGCACAACTATCCGCACGTTCCCGTCTTGACGCTGACTCTTTTAAAGGCAGGCCGGGCCCCACTGTCCACCATTTTGTGTTGACTTCTCGCTTATCATCGATGGTGTTGAGGTCTCTGCAGCCAAACAGACAATCAAATGACCCGCACTTTTCTTCTCATTCTCCCTCCCTCTGTACAATTTCACTTCTTCACTCTGTCTCTCTCTCTCTTTGCCTCTTTCTCTCTCCTGGCTTGCGTCTCTCCGTGTTTGCGCTTAGCCAACAAACCCAGCCAGAAGTTGTTAAACTGCAAGCCGGAGCATGCTCTTCCTTCGTAACATCTCTAGGGGTGTTTCCATCTTGTCCAGAAAGAATATCCCACTCTACAAAGATAATACGTTTCTAAACGCCAGCTGCCTTGTTTAGCAAATTTCGTACAATTTTTCAGAACAAATTCGGACTCTCCGATTCGCAGGGTAGCCGAAACAGGAATAAAAACAGAACTTGTGAGGCTCAAGGGTTATAAATAGCATTTATAATGTCGTATCCTTTCTTAGTCTGCACTTTTGACTCTTTGACTTGTCTTTTCATACATTTTGAATACGTATTTGTCTGTGAGTGTATTTAAAGCTTCGAAACTCTAAGATCATCTTATTTTCCACCTATTTCTTTTCCTTTTCGGTTCTCTTCCCTGCAAAGAGTTGAATTTGTTGCGCATAAATTGTTCATGCTGCAAATCCTGGACTCTGGATTGAATTGAATTTAAAGAAATACACTTGAGCTTGGATTCACATGACGGCCAGCCTACTTTTCTGCTCTTACTCTACATATGTACAGATGTAAAATTCCAATAGCAATAAGACAAGTGAAAAATTGAAATAAAAAAGGTAAATGCATCTGCCCCGCCCGCTATATGTATGCATGTTTTTGAGTGCGTGTTGACCGCTGGCAATCTGCTGCTCCTCCGCTGATGCTGTTATTCATGAGTCAATCACATCAGAAATCTCTCAAAGCCCGCAGATGGCAATGTGTTCCTCCCCGCCTACAGTTTGTTTTATTATATGATGCACATACATATATACATACATATAAACGAATATGTTTTTCTTTATTTGCCATGCAAGGCGAGTGGGATGATTGAGAGGGGAGTATTACAAACAGACAGGCCCACTTGGCCCGTGTTTAAACGAGTACCAAACGGTTTGGTAGAGTGTAGGGTGTAGGTTTGAACCAGACAGGTTGCTGTGCCAACCGACGATACGTCTGCTTGCGACGATGATAGATTTTGGAGTGCCCTCTGCTACGCAGACGAGCCGCCCTCACAGCTTTCGTCGGAGGAAGAACTTCGAGACAGGGCAAAAACCTTTAAAAGCGCGGGGCAGAAGCAAGTAGGCAATGCTGGGCGTAAGAAAAAGAGACAAATTTCTTGTAGTGAATTTTCATAATGCATAATAATTATGATTAAAATTACAAATAAAAGGGGGATTTCGTAAAATTAAAGCAGATCGTCAGATGGGTTTATATTTATTTATTTATTCCAAAATTTAAAAATCAACAAAAAGTCATGTACCAACGAAACATTTACATACATGTATCTACCTAATTAATGTGGTCGGAAAAAGGGCACAAAAAATGTTTAAATTTATGGCTAAAAACAAAACAAAACAAAACAGAACAACAGCGCATTGTTGCATATCGAAGACGTTGATAAACGTCACTCAAAAAGCAGTATAAGGTGGCCGTGCATTCTGGAACAGATGTTGCGTGAAATTATATAATACTTTTCCATTTGTCGTAGGGGCACTAAGTCCATTTATGTATAGACTGTTCCCGTTTTTAACATCAAGTTTCAATATTTCAGCATCACCCAAACCAAACCCCAACACACCCTAACACAACCTTTGCAATTTGTCAGCATTATAAAGTGGCCGATAAATGGTCTGGGGCGTGGCTGTGGGAATGGCGGTTGCATTGGCCTGGTGGCGAGTGTGAGTGACCTGCATTGTGTTGTGTCTGCAGCAATATGATACGCTTGGTTGGAGTCTCAATAAGTGCCGAACGGATGCAGGAGCCAACCGAGGCTGGCAATCGAGGCAATGATTGCTTAAAGCACAGTTTTGCTCGAAGGCTTTCCGGGGATCCGGGATTCCGGGATTGTCAGCAAGTGAAGCTGACAAATGTTTCATGAAGATTTAACGCACTCGGCGATCCAACGGGGCGCCTCATTATGAGCCGGATACGGATTAACTTTGGCGGAGGCGCACCATCGCGTTCCATCCCTTCGGAAAGTGCACGTAATGATGTCTTAATTAAGCTGCGTCCCTTGCATCACTGGAATCGGTAATGGCAGTGACATGAGAATGGAAAATTCTGCTGTGCTTAACATGAGTTCCAGTGAGTTGGCAGAATTCCAAAACAGCTTGCCATGCTCCCCCCCTCCCCCCCCACCCCACCTCATCCGCTAAAGGGCAGAAGTCAATGCTCCCACGCTTCCAGATATCAATCAGATGGTTCTCGGTAAGGGGAAGTGGCGGTGGATGGGGCAGGGTAGGGTAGGGTGGGGGTGTTGATTATGGCTGTGCTCTGTGACGGCGCGCTCGGCAATCATTTACAGAACAGCTTTTGGCTTTCACTTTTAACACATCCCGCAATTAATTTCCGTTTGATTGTTTGCCTCCATCTGTCCTTTGTCCCCCTTTCCAGAATGTCAGTTAATTGCATTGGGGCTTCTGTTGGTCCGCTAAAGCTCCCTCCTCTTAGCGCTCTTTCTATCTCGCTCTGTGCGATGCATTTTCCGCTATAAATAAAGTTCTGTGGAAAGGAATACAGTTATCGGCGGGCGGCAGTGGGGAGGCAACTGCCATGTCAACAACTTTTGCGTTGCAACTTTTATTTCGTTTTTAGCAGGCGATGACACCCCTGTCTGGGGGGTGCAGTGGTGCAAGGTGGTATGCTATATGCTATATATATGTATGTGTATTGCCAGGCAGTGTTGCCAGGCAGCATCTGCAAAGTTCCTAAGACACGCCTTAGTCCCGCCAGCTGGTTCCAGGGGCCTGGTGGAGAGCAACAAGTACTAGGGCATCTGTGACCTGGCTTGAATCATCTTTTCCTACCAGATGGACCTCGGAAAGTCTTTACTTTCTAGCAGAAAACGAACAAAGAAAACAATTTTAGTATTATATTAATATCAATTTTAATAATGGTACCGTACGGTATTATTATGAATAGCTTAAACAATCCTGTTCAATTTTATTCCGTATGTATGTACATCTAGTAGCCAAGTACAGGGCATTCAGGAAAGATACATAGACATATTTCTAACACAGAACACGACACACAGAACTCACAAAATATATTAAGATAAATAGTAATTCAAACTGAAAATCAATATCGGCTCACCGCACCACACACGGCAGTAACACACATTGATACACATTGAGGACTCATCGTTCGCACCCATCAGCTGAGGAGCAATTGAAAAACAATTGGAAAACCCTTGTAGCAGCTTATTCTATTGAGGTAAGCCAATCGCTGATTGTCTTCAGCCGCGACTTGATCACAGTGGCCTTTGTTCGTCACTCAGCGCTTTCAGAATGGTTATAAATCTGAATCCAGCCACCCAAACCGATGCCTTTGGTATCAGCCTGCCCAGCGGCACAGCGGCAACGGCAACGGCAATGGAAACGGAAGTGATAACAATAACTGGGAAAATAACGGCAGCATGACTGGCGTCGTAAACAACATGATGAGCATCTTCAACCACGCCGTAATCGATGGGGCATTGTACTTGCATGTATTGTATGTCGGTGAGACAGGCGACAAGTGGGTAACCCTGGTGGAAGCCATGCACTTTTGCTACGAAGCGGTATTTGCATATGCCCAGCTACAGCTGGCACTTTTCCAGAATTTCGTACTGGACTCGCTCGAGCTTAGTTCTGAAAATCCATTGTAATTATTAACAGAATTAATTGACCCTCGCCGGTCGCTTTCTCGAAGAGGTCTACCAAAATTTCCAGTTTCGATTCTCCGAAATTCTCTGTCAAGCAAATATATGTATGAACAATCGCACCAATTAAATGAGTTTAATTTTGTCATTTGAATAAGTCAGAAATATTGTAACAGACAATAGCTGCTAGTGCGCCAAATATCACAGAGTACGAGAGACCGATAGGGAGACTATATACAGCTTTGCTTTCAGCAACAATTTGCATTGAACACAACCACTTCATGTGTCCCTTTCACGAACATCTACACCTAAAGTTTTAAGGGACAAATGCATAATGCGACCAGCTCACAGAACTGCCTTTTGTTACGGCTGAGGCATTTCAATTGCAAATTAGCCAAAAGCCTACGTCAACGGCAACGCCTATCCAAAACTAAATATCTTTGGCTTAGCTATGTACGTCTGGCAATTCCAACCACTTTCTGGGCGACCTGCTCCTCCTTGTTCCCTGTTCTCCTAGCGTGGAGACCACGCTCGACCACAGCTGAAGTGTTCCATGTACATTTGCCTGCCGCTTTTTGTGTGTGGCAATTTGAATGATTTATGTTGATTGCGTATAATTGCATGTTGTTTCCTTGTCCTCCTGCTTGTACTCGACACGCCTAAGCAAGTCGCACGCCACGTGACAAATCCATGCTCCCATTCGCATGCCTCACCTTATACATTTTGCGGCGCATTGTTGCTGTGGCTGGGGCCACAGGATAGGCAGGTTGCTGCCGCCTTTATGACGCTCCATCTGTCAGCCGCTTGTTGTGACACTGTCACGGGCCAGGAGGGGCCAGACACCAGGCTGCTTATCTAATTACGCGCCCAAAAGCACGGATGACAAAAAAACCAACCAAGTCGACCGGCGAAGTTGTCTTTTGCGGCACGAAGCTTCATTTGTCTGAAACCAGACGGGCAGGCTGACTAGGAGGGAGTGGCGCGGGACGGCTGACTTTCGCCAAATGGCAGGCCCGCGAGTATTTGTTTCGCTTGCAAACGAAAACGAGCCCAATTTGCAATTTAAACGCGTCCGTTTCGCGTGTGCCTCCCCTCCCGCCCTCTCTTGGTGCAGATTCCTCCTTTGAATGAGTCTCGTCTCCATGGTCGCATGCTACCGCCAGCCATTTGCAATTAAATATTTATTTGCACTGCAAGGGGTCGGGGTGGGGTCTGGTTGGGTGTGGTTGCGGCTGTGGTTGCGTGTGGCACAACAACAAATATGCATTCAGCAGCAAACAAAAAATGAATCAAATCATACAACACAAAAGGCACACGACACGTGTCCAACTGTGTAACATTGTGATCGGATATGAATATTAATGGCTATAAGAAAGACTGACCTTTTGTTCCATATTTTTCTTGCAGCAAGTACATACATCAAGTGGCATGCCACCGGTTCTACCTATTAAAAATGCTACAGGAGTATGCGAAACTTTTTGGCTTTTTGCAATTACTCGCTTAAGTTTACCTGAGAGAATGGAATGGAAATTTCAATGGGAAAATAATTGTACTTAGTATTTGTAGTTGCATTCAAAAATATTTCATTACAATTAAGGGCAAACAATTCCATATAAAAAATCTTACAGACATTACATTTACAGACATGTCAGCCGTTTAACGGGCTTTTATCGATATCAACTATCGATATGGACAGTGCATCATAGGCTATCGACAACAGTGTAAATTTGAATTCGTACGACGTGTGTTACGAATAAAGATTACAAACCCATGGGACTCGACGACTTATTAGCTTTCGGAGCGGATTTATACTCTCCTGTATGGAACTCACGAAGGATTCCTATACCAGTATACATATCCATTAAATTTCTTAAGCATACATAATTTGGAACAAACTTTTTGTACTGCCTAACATGAACTTTATTTTACAGTGCACTGAACCCAAACAATATTTATATTTATATATTTATTTTTATTATTTATTTATTATTTATATTTATCTCTATGCAAATTATTTAAAATGTGTCCCAATTTGTCTGTTCTTTGGACCAAACTACTGTCTTCAGATTATAAATATATTTATTGAATAGACTTTGAATTATTATCATCATTATACTCGGTAATCAAACAGTAAAAAACGAAAAATAGTACAACAGACAAAAGCAAGCGCTACCAAGTCCATATAGTTTATTCCAAATAAGCAGATCTGGATATTAGGGTCTAGCAGGCGAATTTTGCATCCAAGCTCGCATTTATTGTTGTATAAATTAAACAAAGTCAAGGTATTTCCTCAGGGCAATGCCATGTTTTATGGAATTGTGTTTTTATACCCGTACTCAAAAAAGAGTTAAGGGGTATATTAGATTTGTGGTAAAAGTGGATGTGTGCAACGCAGAGAAGGAAACGTTTCCGACCCCATAAAGTATATATATTCTTGATCAGCATAAATAGCCGAGTCTATACAGCCATGTCCGTCTGTCCGTTCGTCTGTCCGTCTGTCCGACTGTCCGTCTGTCCGTCTGTCCGTCCGTCCGTCTTGATGAGCGCCTGGATCTCAGAGACTTAAGAGCTGAGAAACCAAATTTGGTTTCCAGACTCATGTGATATCACACTGCTACAAGTGTATTTCAAAATTTCGCCCCGCCCCCTTCCGCCCACACAAAGGACGAAAATCTGTGGCAGGCACAGTTTTAAAGATACGATAAAACTAAAAACGCAGTATCGTAGAGAACGCCCATATTTACCAGATTGCCGAATCTGAATCAGATCGGGTCATAATTATAGCCAGAATGAAGAAATTAATTTTCAGTTGCTTCCCCTCCCCCTCCCGGCAGCGACAACGCAACTCATTTTCCTTCTCGCTCGCACACTCTGCCGCGTTCAGTGCGCGAGCAACCCCTAGCGGAGGAGATGTAGAATCTAAATGGTACTTGTACAAACTACATGTTAGATGTAGAATATACATTGTATATGTAGATGTAAACAACAGATGTAGCAAAAAAATGAAAAATGTAAAATTTTTTTTTTTAATTCTAAAATTCTAAAAAATCATAATCTCAAAAATGTATATACTGACTGAGTACGGGTATAAGTAGAGTCGTGTCCCCAGAAGCGACTCACACGTTCCTTCTCGTTTTTATTAAAATCCAATTTCTTGGGTTCTGTATTCTGATGTATGTATGTACCTCAGGGAAAGAAGTATATGTGCACTTTTTAATTTGCTTATATTTTCTATGAACGTTACGGTATATTTTTTGTAGGTATAAGCTTGTACTCTTACTATTATAAAATCTCCCACTCCAATGTTCCTCTTTGCGCTTCATTCTTTGTACCGTTTTAAATAATTGTGTAACAACTCGTGGTTTTCAAAGGCAATAAGTATATGTGCAAGCTTAGATTATTGTGCTACGCGTGCGGGTAAGCTAGAAGTGTGATCCAAAAAAGTTATTTAATCAGCAAATGTAAGTAAACTTGTTTTTATACGTTTGGAGACATAAATGTTTGTTATAATTTTGATTTTACGGCAGAATGCCACGTGGAACACATTTGTCGGGGAAGATCGCGGTCTGATCAAAGGGCTGGCCGAATCTGGCAGAATACTTCTTATATGCCGTCAGACTAAATCGGCATAGAAACACAATAGCAAACTTCTCAAAAATCCGGAAATGTATGGAAAAATAGCGAAGCGGCAGACCCACTGAAATCGATACGCGGTGCAAGAGGCAAATTCGTCGTCTAGCCGTTCAAAACAACAGTCTTTGGAGATCAAAGGTCAACTGAAGCTTGACATATCCAAAAGACGTATAAATCAAATTTTAAACGAAATCGAAATGGTTACATATGCTTCCCGCGACGCTGTACCGAGGTTATTGAAGCGCCACATAACCGCTCGACTAGAATTTGCTGAGAAGTACAAATTTTGGTCAGAGGAGTTCACTAAAGTTATATTTTCGGATGAAAAAAAATTTAACTTGGACGGTCCTGACTCCTGCCAAAAGTATTGGCGCGACAAAAGGCAACCACGGCAGCACTGCCATAAACGAAACCACGGTGGAGGACATTAATGGTTTGGGTGTATTTGGGTATGCTGGGAAGTCCCCACTTTGTTTTATCCCACCAGAACAAATGCAGAAATGTATGTAGAGTTGTTGGAAACAATACTCATTGAATTTGCTGGAAACCTTTACGGGATAAGTGGATCTTCCAGCAGACAACGCGCCCATCCACTCGGCACGGAAAAAAAAACTTTTTGCAAGCTAGGAAGATTCCCTTATTCAATGGCCAGCGATCAGCCGGACCTTAACCCCATAGAGGATCTTTGGGAATATTATCCAACAAAATTTATAAGAATGGGCGCCAGTTTGATACGGTAAATGACCTCAAAAAAGCATGCTCCAGGAATGGGATCAAATTAACCCTACAATTCTTAAAAACTTGGCAACCTCAATGCCCACCCGGATAAACAAATTTTCACTAAAAAGGGAAAGCATATAAACTATTAATAAGCAAAAATAAAAATTTTAAAAAAATTATTTCATTAGTATTTTTAATTTTCATTTAGAATGCACATATACTTATTTCATATGAATGGAAAGTTATTCATTTAATATTTAGTTATTCTTAAAGTTTATGAAAATAATATTGTTATTTTTTGTTAATATATACCTTTACTATATATATAAAAAAAAGTTTAAGTCATTCTCTTTGTTTTTAATAGTTTTTTTGTAAGTAATATCAATGCACATATACTTCTTTCCCTGAGGTATCTACCTATATATGAGGTAAAAACTAACGACTGGTTTAATTTCAATTTTGGTGCATAACTGAAAGGTCTGGGCTGTCTCTTTATGTGATCTGGTCGCAATAATCAGGCAGCATAGCATTTTCCAGAGCGGCGAGGAGAGAGGAGAGGACACAAAATAAGGACGGCAGTGCAGCTCCAATCCGAATGCAAAAGGCAAGCTAATAAAATGTACTTTATGCCCGAACGTGCGTGGACTCTAAAAGCAGCAAAAATAACAAAAAGTAGGAGAGAGCGAGTGGGAGAGAAATGTACCGATTGGGGGAAGCAGTGGCCATGCCGTGCCATATCTCTTTCTTTCTTTCGCTCGCGTTTCGTGTCACGCAGCAACTGCCTAATTATAATTTTGCATTGTGTGCTGCTGCATGCAAAATTCACGAGCGCCATGAAAGTGGGGACGGACGCCCTTAAGATCCAGGGCCAGGCCCTGACGTTAACATAAGGAGAGCTCCAGAACCTACGGATGTACCGGACACGGATGCCTTGATTGGGGGGTCAGATGGGTTCATCCCGTGTTCGGGGCGATCAAAGTAAAACACATAAACGTTAAGCGTTTTATGGCCAAAATGTGTGTGTTCATTCCGGACTGCCACGCTCCAGCAACCAAACAGAAATGGAGCCACTGTTGCCAGTAAAAGCCCTCGCTGCTCATATTTTTGCGCTGATTCGCGCAAGTCTCGCTGCCACTGCCACTTCCGCTGGATGTCTGGATGTCTGGCTGGAGCCCAGCTGCCTTTTCTGCAAATGTTCCAAATCTTCGCGAAAAACTTGTCGTAAAAATATTTCCATCAGCCAGAATAAAGTAGAAGCAATGTGGCCGGGGATGCGAATGAAGATGGAGCTGCTTCTGGAGCAGGGCAGGAGCTGCTCCAGATAAGCGTCGCACTCGCAATGAAGCAATGAAATTGGCAATAAACAAATACAAACGGCAACGGATGTGGAGAAAAGGCAAGAAAAGAGGAAAGCAGCAGAGCAGCAAAGCAGCAAGGAGAGAAATGCCAGCTGTAGCGGATCGAGGCTTCGGATACCCTTGTCCTTCACATCGATCGATTCGTGTATGGAGTAGGTGTGTCAAGTAGACATCTTTAGATAAAGTTGTATAAGCCCAAAGAGGACATGTGTGAACCTATATATGGTCTTGATCAGCATCCGTCCGAAAGTCGTAAAAACCTTTGCAGATCTCAGAGACCACAAGAGCTGGAGCAACTGATTTTGTGTACAGACTGCTGTGAAACGACCGTCAAACTGAAACAAAATCATCTCAAATTTGAAGATACGAGAAAACGAACCAATCTACTAGATTTCTGCATCTGCATCGGATCGTCCACGGCCGAATCGTTGATTACACTGCGTGGAGAGGGAGAGTTAACAGTTTAAATATTGATCAGTACTTGGACTGAGGATGGGAATGTAGGAATACTGATTACGGTTTATTATAACGGTATTATGGTGACTCTCAGCGTCATCACTGATGGAAATTGGGATGGATTACACTAAGAGATATACATATGTGTATACGTATACGTAATACTCCCTGCCCGGGAAGGTTGTGTGTTCATTTAAATAAAATATGTACCCACGAGTACAGATTACTTTTTTTAGAAGATCTTGAAAATTAATTTAATAGAATGGGCAATACTGTAATAACTGTAATACCCTGTGGAAGAGTATTGTCGTACCAAAAGTTCATAGTTTCAACCACGGTGGCGCAAAATGCCACCGGAAGACGATGCCGTGGCGCCAAAAGAAGACTGGCTGATGAAGGGGTGGGGGGAAACGACGGTTTATTGGGCAAGGGGTTGCAGAATGGATGTGGAAGAAAATGGAGACGAATTTATGAAGCATAAGCTGCATAAACATTAAGATTACATAAGCGTCGACGGGAATTCCACGGCATGACAACGGCACGAGGCCGGGAAGAGCTGTACAGTTGTGCGCTGGCAACGGGAACGGAACTAAGAATCTGACGGAGCGGAGGAAGTGGCAGTGGCAGTGGCAGAGACAAGCCAGCGTAGCTTGCAACATTTTAAGTGTCGATAATTTGGTAGTGGGTAGCGCTGCCGGTGCCTGCCGCGAGGTGTGGCCCTGCTTAAGTCTCATGCATATGCATAAAGGCAGACAGCAGATTACCGCGGAGAAAGCGAGTGGGAGAGAGAAAGAGACAGACATAAAGAGAGAGGAGAAAAGAAGTGAGAGCTGCAACATTTAAGCATTGCGAAGTGCAGCAGAACATTTACATGTCTGGGCCAAGGCAAATTAAATAAATGGAAATTTTCTCCAGCACCACGAAAACTACAATAGGAACGAGTACAATAGAGAGAGAGAGAGTGAGAGAGGGTGACAGTGAAAGAGATGGAAGCAAAGGGGCGACTAAGAGAAATAATTAAATTAAAAACTCTACGAGCTTAAGGCTGATGGAAATTTTAGAATTTAAAAAATGTTAATCCATGCTAATGGATTCCCATCGATATGCCACACTACTCGTATCTGATGCCGTGAGTGACTCGCTTCTCTCTGATCTCTGTGCTGGTCTGAAATTTCCGACTGCTAATTACAACATCAAGTCCCAGGGATTGATGTATTCCGACAACCTCGAACCAAACAGTTTGACTGCAATGACATGTTGTATTGGAAGCCTGTAACTATCATCATCAATTCACAATTCAATTAATCCGACAGAAAAGAGTGGGTCAATAGCAAACATATCTGCGGAATTTCACGAGTAAGCGAGTACATAATCAATTTTGGATCTCAAGTTCCTCTCCTCTCCAGGAACTTCCGGAACTAATATATCCAGGAATCGGGATTCAGCCCACAGTGCAGAGAGAGACTCGAAGTGGCCGCCAGTATTGAGCGAGATCAGTTAGAGCAGGAGGTTTTTGTAGGGTTAAACGAGCGAGAGTCAGCGTCAGTCGGGGCCAGAGCCTCACACAAACTACACATTATCCACACAAATCACAAACTACACACATGCAAATACACATAATCATAAGCCAAATCCATATAATATTAAATAAGCGTTGCCACAACTACAACTACCATCAACTAACCTCGTCTTGGGCTTTAGTTCACATCAGTGTAAAAAACCCTGGGCCACACATATATGTAGTCCTATTCTCGTTGAGTATCGGCTATACAAATGCAGTGTGCGGGCTGTGTGAAAAGTAAACCTTTTCTGACGATAGAGCAAGACAATACCTGATTGTCTAGCCTCCTCTTTTGCATGGTTTTCTGAACTGATCGCAGGTACCATTACCCTCAATGAAATTTAATAAAAATATAATGCAATGGTGTCGACTTGGGAGCCATGTAATGGCCTTGCAACTGCTGGCATCAGAGGAGGTATAGGAACTCGGTTGGCTCTGAGGCTGAGGCACTGGTGAGGAATGGACTGGGCACTTGCTACGTGATTTGTTTGCCGAATCGTGGCAGATGTGTGAGTGAGGCGCCGTGCACTGTCCCTCCGTGTGCTGCTGTTCTTGTCTGTGTGTGGAATCAACTCAATTAGTGTAACAGAACGGCACGGCGAACGGGAGGGGGAAAGAGTTGAATTCCCAAAGCAATAGCTTACCGCCAGCTTAGGTCCGCGTCCCATTCCCGCTCCAACTGAACCGCACACTTCCGTATTTGGTTTATTGAGTTTGCATGACCCTAATTTAAAGATGATTTAAAATTCCCGCAGCGAAATTAACCAAACAAGCGCCAATCAGGGGGCGGACTTGGCTGTGGGTGGGGGAATTTATTGTTGGCCGCCATTGGACACTAATGCGGAGAATTTATCATGGCCAGCAGCGTGCACAAGTAAGGGGACCAGGAGGAGGTGGCGCTAATGGTCGCCACTTGGCCAACATAAATTATGGTTAATCAGGAGCCACCACCACCAGCACCAGCACCAGCGCCAGCACGAGCATCGGGGGCCGGGGGAATCCTTTAATCGAAACAGCAAGCCACAGATACATGGCGTTCATCAGATACAGACACGAGGCAAAAATGCAAATTGAATGCGGTCTGATGATAAATGTTACACATATCTCGTATTGGGTGGAAAAATAGTGAGTCTCCAATTAAGTAGTCGGGGTCTGGGAGCTAGAAAAAGCCTATTTGTACAATAATCTATGGGAGAAATAAAAGAAAACAAGGCACAGAAAATGAGGCTTAACGTATTTGCTTTTCTCAAGATAGACCCTGCCCAGCTATCTCAACCAAATGGTGCTCAAACAACATTTAATGTCAAGTCTCTCAGTCTGGCAGTACAATAAAGACAAGCATAAAAATATGAGGGGATTAAACATTAAACTAAGCTGGCAGCCATATGGCAAACTAAGTGACGAAGTCTGCACCAGCCGCTAAGAGGATTCGCTAGCCCCTCAAGACAGCAAAAATCAAGGCTCATTCCATGCCCAGCAGCCTCGCAATGCAGCTCCTTTGATTGCCGCAAGCTACGCGCATGCAACATGGCAAGTCAAGACAGGACCGCGAAAATGCTTGCAGCATATCCTTTCACGTGGGCGTGGCATCTGTCATGCATGCTGCCAGCCAAATAAAAACAGAGATGAATGGCCAGGGAAGCAGACAGGGGCACCAGTGCAAGCAGCGGTGTGAGAAAACTTCAGGAAGAGGCAGTCAGGGGCAATGATTTAAGAATGAGATGCAGAGATACAACGCTGCACCCACAATGGATGGTTGGAAAAGCAGAAAAAGGCAATAAAGAACAGACTGCATCCCATACTCGCACAAGCAAAAAAAAAAAGCTGCAGAGACACAAAAAATGTAAACTTTACTTACGAGGTTTAATTTTTCAGCAACGAAAGTGTTTCCATTTCTCAAATCTACTGACAGCGATAGATAGGTCCCTTTTGGTCCCTAATTCAAGAACTACATCGATTGGGAGTGATAAAAAAAAGATGGTGCTTGCTTAGAGCCTACATAATCGTATGTGCGTAGTATGTGTATACATAATAAACCATTTATTACTGACTACTCCATCTAGACTATGTGCCATTCGCCAGCTCATAATGGATGCAGTTGAGGACAGATTTATTGAAATCTATTAATTGCAAAATTATAATTATACGATATTGGGATAGCTACTTGCTTGAATTTGCATATTGCCATCACTAATTCACTGCACATGGAAGTCGGTACTGGCCGCTCGGCTGGGATGTCCCTGAATATTTAGTTATGCCGTTTTCGGGGACCCAACTATTCGTAGATGTTGTGTGAAAACTCAAACTCAAAGAACAACAAAGGGAGCCATGAACAAAGCCGAAGCTAAATTCGATAGCGCACGCCAGTTGTCCAGCCCAATCAATATGTAGTGGAAAATGAATGAAAATAAAATGTGAAATCCAGCTGTACTCAGTCCGGCGTACGTACTCGAATATTTCATTCTACATGCACCTTGCCAGCTTTGTTCGGTTTGTCCTTCGTTCGGTTCCAGTCCTTTAGATGCGATAGAGCCCCTGGGGTATGCTTTCATTGCGCAATTTATGAACGCGTTTTGGCCTTTTGCCGGAGTTTGTTTGGGTTTTGTTTGTGTTATCTTTTCGCTGGATGCCAAGAGCGGCGCTGAGAAGGGAAATATCAATTTATGAATACGAGTATACCCTATCTCAAACGATGCTAATTTGCCTAGGGAGTAATCAAAGGCAAATCTGGCTGGGATTATTTGCTGATAAGCTTTATTTCTGTAGTCAATTGGAGGGCCTCCAATTAGACATCGATGAGCGCGATCTAAGTAGATTCTGCAGAAGCTTCGAGTAGGAGTTCCATTCCCGGTTAGCCTCCTTGGAGCCCCTTCGTTATTGTGAAGGGTATTTCCCATTCTTCAGAAATTTTACTCTTCATTCTTAAGCATTTTTGTTTTCTCCCTTTTGTCGAATTCCTGGAAACAGAGTAATTTATAGCCTGGAATTTTGTGCGCCGTTGCCAAGGCAACAAAACGGAATTGACGATGGGTAACAGCACGAGAAAAGGAACAAGAAGCGGGTAGGAAAATGAGTGCTCGGGGGTGAGCGGCGAGAGGCGAGCGACAGAGAAGAGACACAGAAACGGAGACAAAGGCACTGCGGGCACGTATATGGAGGATGACAGTTGAAGCGATGTCGCAGAGGGCGCGTTTTAATTACGCCAGATTTATTTATTGCGCATACGAAGCGTTGCCCGTGGCCCATGGAAACCATTCACTTCCCCCTTCCACCTACACTCAAACTCCCACTCACAGTTTCTCAAGTGCAGCGGCTAATTTGCAATGAACGTCATCTGGCCTCCAAACTGAACCCAGACCCAGTCCCAGTCACAGTCCCACCCAGACTCCCAACTCCATCACACTTTTACCTGACGCCGGCCATATCCAAGGCGATAAATTGTCATTAAAACGAAACTGGCAAAGGAGACGTGGCTCCTGCCTCTGTTGTTCCTACTGTTGGTCCTCCTCCGTAGCTGGTTAGCGGGGCAAACGCTAAAAGTGTAATTAAAATTTAATTGCTCGCCAGCAACATGAACGCAGATGGAAATGGAGATGGAAGGCTACGGCTAACAAACACAGCAATACGTAGATGACTGGCAGATCGGATTAATCATCCTCGGTCCAAGAATTGAGCACAGTTCCAATTCTAGTTCCAGTCCAGGCCGGACCAACATGGGAGTTTGGGCTGCATAATTTATATATTAGATATCCTCCAGGAGATGCTAATGGAGATGATGGATGCGGCTAACAGCACCCATCACCCATGTCTTGCTCGTCGAATTAAAAATCCTCAATCCACAGGGCAACGAAGAGCTGCACACCCTGCATCATGGTGCGGATTGCTCGCTGGAGTGTCCTCGATGGCACTCTCGGTCGAGCGTTGCCTCTTGTTGGCGAATACGATGTACATTCAGTTCAAGGGCGCTCTCCCAAGTTAACGATCTACAGAAACTAGATCTCGAAATACGAACTGGGAAAAGTTAAAAAATACGTTTAATTCAAAGATCGCGACTCCGGGCTCAGTGAAATCCACGGAAGGCATAGACATCCCTAAAGATCGAATCAACTAAATAACTGGATGCATTCCCACGCATCCCACACACCCTCAAGTCAAGCTACATAGTGGACAGTGGACAGAGGGCAGTGAGGGGCCCTAACACCATTAATGCAATTGACCAAAGAGGCAATCACCCCATGGCTTTCTGCAATATACTTGGCATGTCTATCCAAAGGCGTACCTCGCGTATTGTCTTTCTCCCAAAGCTAGGAAATTGCAGCCATATGAGCCCCAGGGATTATAGACCGATAGGCCTCACTTTGTTTCTACCTAGCACTAGGAAAGCTGCTGGATCTACACATCCGGAAGGGGAGCATGTCCATCGACCATATATCCATATTGAAATTAACACTCAGGGAGATATGTGAGTGGCCGGAAGAAGTATAGTTCAGTATCAACGCGGATATGACGGACTTCAGCCTCATTAACAAGAGGTAGATAGTAACGACATGAATTCCCCTCGAAAATTTACCTCAAACATATACAAGTCAAATAACTCGGACAGCAAGCTGAAACAATATAGTGGAGAGGGTAAAGAAGACCACCACCGCATCCAAGAAGATGTCGTAACACCAGCTCTAATACACTGGATCCACATCGAAGAGAAGACGTGCAACAAGCTTTTGGAGGAAACTGAGCGACAGGTGCTCTCCGCAGCACATGGCCACTGAGGTCGACGCCAACAAAAGCACTCGAAATCATACTACCAAGGAAGAACTACAGAGTGTCACTGGAATACTCACAGGTCTCTGTCTGACTGACAACAAGGCATCACTAACAGTGCGATGAATCCAGGGCCAAACCCTGAAATATCTTATCTGCAACAGCCTGGCACTCTTGCGGCCAAGGAGAAGATATCTCCAAGAGGACGCCAAGGGAATTGCTTTCCTTTGTTAAAAACACCTCGACTCTCGAGGACCTCGAAACCTCATAAGTACACTCGAGACGGTAGTCTCGATAGGACAGTCAGAGGTAGAAAACGGGTAAAATCTTAAATTGCTCACCAAATATAGGAGCGAGCAGAAACAGCATGGCGAAAACTCAGTTGGGCTCCATGTAAACAGACCAATTTGATTTTAATAAAATTTAATGAAAGTTGATGAAACAAATCAAAAGTAAATTTCAAATAGCCTCCGGATCTGTAGCGCCACAGCCCCAAAAAGCAAAATCAAAGTCGGGGGTGGACTAGGGAGCAGGTAAGTCTGGGACAGAGACAACAAAAGAGTCGGTCGAATCATTGCATACCCTCCACCAAAAAGTTTCGATTGGAAAACCATTCCAATGATGAGAAGTTATCTCCGTGTTCGTTAGCTCGCCAGTAAAAGCCATGCATGTACATATGTATGTATGTATGTATCGATTGCCATTGCGGTACATACTGCACTCGGATGATGAAACTTTGCCAAGTGGTTGTTATTTTTGAAACAAATCTGAATAATTGTGCCCTAGAGGTGCAACCCTTCCTGAGCCACCCCACCCCATTGGCTTGGAGAACTTTCCCACTCATCCCCTGCTCTGGCCGATGAATTGATTTATGTGCTTGTTTGTCAGTTGAACTGCAGCTTGTGCATAAATTTCAAATTGCACTGCGTCTGCCTGCCACATGCGTCACCACGCCAACGTCCACACTCACACCTCCGCCCTCAACTAAACGCAGTCCCAACCACCTAATACAATGTCAAACTTCGTTCAAAGAACTTGGTAGGAAGAAGGATTCGACCTGCTTGGTAGCCTCCTTGCTCGAGTACTGTAAGAAAATGCATGTTTTTTATGGCATTCTGGAAATATACATATATGTTTGACATAAATTTGTTGTATTTTAGCTTAATAAAATGTTAACCCATATATTTTCATATTTATAACATATGAAATACTTCAGCATGTCAGCACGTACAGCTGTGGTCATGGAAATAGTAGAGCCGCACCTCACCACTTTCAGTACTGTTTTTGAGACACTTCCAGTACTCCAAGTTAAACGAGAAGGAGCGTGTGATAAGCTTCTGCGGACGCGACTCTACCCGTACTCATTCAGTATATAAATATGTGAGCTTATGATTTATGTAGAATTTTAATTGCTACATCTCTTATCTACATCTACACTGTCGATAACACATCGAAAATGTAGATTCTTCATACACAATGTAGATTCTGCATCTCCTCCACGAAGGTCGAGCATTGCAGAGGGGAGAGTGTGTGCGAGCGAGAAAGAGAATGAGTAGCGTCAGCAGCGCCGGAGGAGGTGGGGGAAGCAACTGAAAATTATTTTCTTCATTCTGGCTAAAATAATGATCCGATCTGTACCAGTAGAGTTGGAAAAACATCGATGTTTGCGTACTTCGATGTTTTTCGATGTTTTTTAAAAAAATCCTCGATGGTAACGATATATCTTGATTTAAGAAATAAACAAAGTCAAATTATATTATATTATATATTTTTTAGCAAAAAATACAAATTAAGAATATCCGCTAACATAAAAATCCAACAAAAAAAAAAAAAAATATGTTTATATATCAAATGTTAAAAAAAAATATATATATATATATAGATCTTGCCTAAACTTTATATCGGAGATGCATTCGTTTATATTTAGAAAAGAAAAGTGTCGACATGCTTTGCATCTAAAGCGCTGCGTTTCTCACTTAAAATATATCCAGCTTTGCTAAACATGCATTCGCTTTGTGTGGATATTGCTGGAATGCACAGATACTTTTGGCCAAGAATTGAAAAGCTCTGTCGCTAGTATCACACTGAAAATAAAATAATTTTATAATTTACCAAAAATCCAAAACTTTAATTATACCATCTTCCGAAATTCCAAGGCATCTGAGCTTGAGTCTATATTTCTTGTTTCAAAATATTCTCTTAAAGTGAGCGTAGCACTTTTTGTTGGGTTTCGGTTACTTCGTACCTTGTCAGTTTTATTTCTTTTGAGAAACTCAAAAAGCGGTTTGTTGTTTTTCGGTGATGGCGTTGACGGTGCCAAAGAAGGGTGAGTATCTATTCCGTATGTATAAAGCCCGGTGAGTTCGTCCTGTAACAACTTTGAAGCTTCTGTTGCATTCACAGGAAAGCGGAATCCTTCCTTTTTAAAGCGAGGATCAAGCAAGGTTGCTACTTTAGTGACAGCACGGGTTTCATACGGCAGAAGCTTTTTTTTAATCTTTTCTCCAAGAAAATTACACGCTTTCAAAACAAGTGACATTGTCACAGCGCAACCAGACGATGTCTGCACTATAGCATCATCAAACTGAGATACTCTTGTACAAGTGCTTCCATAATTGAAATGTGCTCAGCTGTCAAAGGCAGAGTCGCATCTGGGGTGGCCAGAAGGATCTTTCCAATAGCATCCTTTGTCTTTAAAATGCGGTTAATCATTTGATTCCCACTATTCCACCGTGTAGGCACTTCCTGCTTTAGGCTTTATGGTTTTGGCACATCCTGGGCCTGCTTGAACTTAGAGTATGCTGTGGAGCATAATTGGTTTAATTTCTTCTTGAGCAAAAAAATCGTGAACAACCAAATTCAAAGAGTGTGCGAAGCCAGGAAGATTTGTCTTTTCAATGTTTTTGCAAGCTCAAAGCATATTAGCGGCACTATCTGTAACAATAGCTATCACCTTATCAGACATTTTCCACTCCTCAAAAGTCGAGCGCAAGGAATCGCTTATGTTTAAGGCAGAGTGATTTGTTTGGTCCTCCAATTTTTTTGTCGCAAGAAGCACAGTGCGCAAAACAAAATCAGAGATGACAAAATGGCATGTTACTGATATACATATAACTCTCGTTTGCACGAGAAGTCCTACAGTCAGTAGTTACAGAAAAATTATCTACATCGTTAAGTAGATCCTGCAAATTACATTTCATTGAACTGGGTGCATTTTTTTATGTGCACATTCTGTAGTGTGGTTCGACTTGGTAGCACATAGCATGTATCGAGCTTCGTAGTGAATTTCTTAAAACCTTTATTTTCAACTACAGAACATGGGCGCAAGTCAGAAGAAATTAAGTACACTAGATAATGATCTAGACTGATCCAGACTTTTTTGCGTGCAGATCCAGTTTCAAATTTCTGCTGAAAACATGTTTCGATTGTACCTACAGGTGGTTTTATGTTTTCTATTGTTGCAGTTGGGTGCAGCCTTTTAAATGGACCGACAAATTGGTAGTATTGCCATTGGTTTTGTAGACTTTGCTTCATAAAACACACTGAGCATTTTTACCCGGCAATTTTGTAAAGAACTCCCATACTCTCGACTTTTCTGTCTTCCTTCGTTTCAAATAATTTTCGTCGTCCGAATTGGTTGTCGCTCCGGCGTCTACACAAAACATGTGACAATAAATATCAAACGAAATTCACAATAGTAGATTAATTACCCTCCTTGCTTAAACCTGCTAAAAACTTGTTCATCCCATCACCATCAACACCAACACACAAAACTCGAACAACACTTCTAGAAGAAATAAAGATTAAATAAAATAAATCAGATATTTGCACAATGTTGACCTTTTTACTGCGCAGCAAGATACATATGGTAAAGTAAGTAGTCATGGCTGAAATTCAATTTGTACCACTTTCGAACTATCGGGGAAAAAACCTCGCTAGTCGAATCAGTGATGTCGCCATCGACATTATCGATAGTGGCTCGATGTTTTTGCAGCTCTAGTGCATATTAGAGCCACGCATTTAAACAAATTAACTCTGTACGTGCCTATCGGAGCATCCAAGTAGCCTGATTCTTTAACTTCAATCAGATACAAACACAGACATTAAGAGTGAAACTTCAAATGGCCGCTGCCATGGATCAAAATCCAGAAGGAACCGATTCAATAGGGTGGGCCCGCACAGAGATAAAGTATCACGCAATAGTCCCGATACCGAAGGGCTTGCTGGCTGAAAAACTGGAGAAGAATCTGCAAGCCCATAATGTTCAAATAATTGTTGGGGACAAGATCTTCTTGTGCAATCACTCGGTGCTGGTCGCCTATAGCAGGCACTTTGCAAAAACTCTCGAGGTCGGTGATACCATCAAGCTGACAACTGGAATGACAGCCACCACATTCGGGTTGGTCTACGCTTGGATGATTAACAAGGATCCCCTGTGCCCTAGCGATGAACTGGTCTCCTTGCTGATCTCCGCTTATTTCCTGGAAAGCCGCCGATTATCAAGGAGCATCTTGGAATCTTTCAATGAAGCGCGAAACTTTACGGCGAGAGAAGACTACTACTGCTACCTCGAGGCCGTCGAAACGGGCATCGATGGCCTGGCCAAACTGTGGCTGGCGCGTGCTAGCCAATATTTTCTGGTTCTGGTAGCAGCCCCGGGGTTTCGTCAACTTAGTGCGCATCGTGTATACGAGTTGTTGAGCTCCAACCATTTGGGAGTGCACTCAGAGATCGAGGTATTTCCATTTCCCATTTCCTTATTCCCATTCGTCCTTGGCCTACTAATTGTACCCCCTTTTTCAGGTCTTCTATGCTGCTGTCATTTGGCTCTACGATGACTACACGAGTAGGAGGCAACACATCAAGCATTTGCTCAGCGCGATTCGCTTCAATCTGTTGCCATCCTACCTTGTGCTCCACTGGGCGGACAATGTGGCTGAGCTCAAAGAAGAGATGGCACAGGAGCTGCGTGTGTGCCTAAAAGAGACCATGTTACTCCAAATGGAACATCGCGCGGTGCCCTCTAACGATTGGCCAACACCCCGAGTCTGGATAACAGATCCCATGTGTCCGTACCACAAGGACGCGAAACTCGATGCATACATTTACCTGAGTATGCAGCAATTCATCGGTTATCTAAAATTACTTCAAACTTCGGAATCAACATTTATAAATCGCATTAGGATATTGCCATCCAGGAAGTCGCCTGCAAACGATAATGAGTTCACAGAGCCCTCGCGAAAGTTTGAGCACTACGAATCTTATGACTTTATTAACAAATCGAATAACCCTGCAATTACGCAGACGGGGAAGAAACCCGATCTTCGATGGAAATTTTTTTAGAATTTTAAAATTATTTCACTATAAATTCCCTTGAATGGATTACCTTCCTCACCTGATCAAATCTTTTGTTAGGCCCATTCAGTCATCTCACGATTCTGAATTATTATCAATCCCAACATATGCACGACCTGATCTTGAGAAATATGCAAACTATCCTGTTAAATTATAAGAATAAAATAACATTCACAATCGAATTAAAAAGTATCAAAAATACTCGAGGTGTCATAAACTTAGATTTTCAATCAACAAAAATATATACACGAAGATAAGATAAGGTAAGGTAAGATAGGTAGAATATAGAATGCAATCGCAGTCTCCTTACAAATAAAAATATATCGTATGTGTTTAGGGTGGTAGCAGCTCTGGCGGGGAAACAGTTCTGTTAGCGTTCCAGCCTGTTGCCATGCTCTCGATCTCGCGTCCACGCTCACTCTCCCGGCTCTACGATATAAAAGGGCACCAGGAGCGTAAAGGCATTAAGGCAGCACAGTACAGTCGTTTCTCCAGCAAACATCAGCGCCCCACAATGCTCGCCAACTTTCATTAATCCTTTATTTTGATTAGAGGAAGACGCCATTACCTTACAATTCGTACTGTAGTCGGGTTGATCAACAACTTCGGCTTCAAATGAAGTCATTTGAAAACCGTTTCTGTATTTTTGAGTATTCGCCAGAAAATTTCGTGATTCTGGTGTTTCTGTACCTTCTTCCTTACACCTAAACATTAAAAGTATACTGATAGACAAAAATTTTAACTTACACAAAACTAACCTATTTAATTTTGAAACATTTTTATACCCGTACTCAAAAAGAGTTAAGGGGTATATTAGATTTGTGGTAAAAGTGGATGTGTGTAACGCAAAGAAGGAAACGTTTCCGACCCATAAAGTATATATATTCTTGATCAGCATCAATAGCCGAGCGAGGCCATGTCTGCTGTCCGTCTGTCCGTCTTGTTTGACGCCTGGATCTCAGAGACTATAAGAGCTAGGGCAACCAAATTTGGTTTCCAGACTCATGTGATATTACACTGCTACAAGTGTATTCAAAATTTCGCCCCACCCCCTTCCGCTCCCACAAAAGACGAAAATCTGTGGCAGCCACAATTTTAAAGATACGATAAAACTAAAACTGGTGACAATGCCTATATCTACCAGACTGCCGAATCTGAATCAGATCGGATCATAAATATAGCCAGAATGACGAAATTAATTTTCAGTTGCTTCCCATGCCCCCCCCCAGAAAACGATAACGCAACTCATTTTCCTTCTCGCTCGCACACTCTGCCGCGTTCAGTGCGCGAGCAACCCCTAGCGGAGGAGTGTAACTAAATGAACACGTACAATCTACATGTTAGATGTAGAATAGACATTGTATTTGTAGATGTAGATAGTAGATGTAGCAAAAAATTAAAAAATTTTTTTTTGTCCAAAATTCTACAAAATCATAAGCTGTATATACTGACTGAGTACGGATATAAGTAGAGTCGTGTCCCCAGAAACGACTCACACGTTCCTTCTCGTTTAAAAATTATTTTAGCAATTAAATTCAAAAATAGGCCACCGGGCGCCTACCTCTGAAAAACGCTTACAGTGCAAGTAACTGTCGATTGAACGTGTGCAGTTTCTTTTCAGTACTTTCCAATACACAGGCCACACTACTAGCACTTTCTCATGCAATGGGAATGCCACACATTTATTAGACAGATGTGGCGTCTGCTCCCCTCTGCCAACGGTCCCTTCTCTAGCTGCGGTGGCAGTCAGCCTCAGTGGCAGAAGCAGTGGAATTAGTCGTACAAGGTGGAATTTTCCCACTTTCCCCAGCAGCCAGCAACGCATAAATGTGCCCATACGAAAGCAGATGGAACCCATTTAGGCTGCCTGGTGCTTGTTTGGAGAGTGGTCGGAGACTAGTGGGGGTTGGAGAATACAGTTCCTGTGCTCGTACTTTTGGCCTTGCTTGGCCCCGTGGGGCCAACTTCAATTCAAAGCGAACAAACTAATTTCCAATGCAAATTGAATGGCAGTCAAGTGTGCGAAGTTCGAGATAAATTTGCAGAAAATGCTTTTAAAAACAACCCACTGCCCACTGCGGATATGCGGATACACATGTGGCACAAGAGTGTGTCATGATCTGGAGTGCTTGGCTTTTTGTACGGAAATTAAGCGAAAGCTGCCACAGCCCCGAAGCTGAAAGTGAAGCTGCTTCTGATTCTGGCGTTATTCTTTGCCTAAATATATACATATGATTTACTTTCTATTTTAATTAACAAGTTGTTTGTGCCAAGCATAACGGGCGCCAGCCGCAAAGGGCACGCCTGACACCGGTAAGATCGTCACTTTACTTTGTGACTGCCCTATGTCCAATAATATGAATACATAATAAACGAGAAGGAACGTTGTGAGTCGCTGCTGTGGCCGCGACTCTTAAGAATATATTTACGTTATGGGTTCGGAAACGTTTCCTGCTCTGCGTTACACATATCCACTTTTACCATAAATCTAATACGAATATACCCCTTAACTCTTTGACTTTGGATATAAAAACTAGTGTTTCTGGATATGCCATAAAAGTTGAAAGTCTTAGGGAGTTCACGTTTCAAACAGCACAGATATGTATTTGTAAATGAATAGCCTCAAAATGTTCGCAGTTTAAAAAATTGTATTATTTGTTATGGGTTTTTTCAGTGGTAAGCTTGCTTTTTTCCACATATCTTGGCTACACCTAATTTTAAAGGACTCCCCAATTCTAAAAAGTTTATGAAAAGTCATTATTCGTCACGAAAAACTTTGTAGATCAAGCTTGCCACCTGGGACTCTAATTAAATGTTTTTCGGAAAGCTAAGTGATGTGAGGGTTTTTTTTGGCTGTTGAAAAAGTGCTGAAAGCAGATTATTCATATGCATCAAAGTCGGTGTAGTTGATTGGAGAAAACTAAGTAAAGCAGTGGAAGCTCAATGCAGACACTGCGTTAAATTTCTGTTCGGTGAAATGTTTCTTTTTGATTTAAGCCCAGAACGCTGCTGATATTCTCCAACCGCACAACAGGATGAATTCCAAGTAGTGCGTGTATGGAAGTGACTATATGCGCTTAATTTTTTAATTTTTTCATCATTAATTTCTCTACGTGTTTCAGCTTCTTTTTACTGTACATTCATAAATATGTGTGTATCCATATAGGCAATGCTTATTCACACATACATATGCAAAGAGTAGTAAAACAATTACAGCACTTAAAGCCTAAACTAAGTTATTGAAACTATCCAACAGCGAAGGGAGACAGGAAGAGAGAAAAAACGGTACCAGTGTTACCAGTGGAAGGCGCTACAAGGCACCACGGGCACCGCTTTGTCTCTCTTTCTGTCTTTCTCGCGTTAGCATACCATACTATCGTTCGCCTGGCTCTCTAAAAGTTAATATCAGATCATAAAAAGTGAATTATGTTCTCTCACAGCCCGGCCAGGCGGCACAGCAGCACAGGAACAACAGCTGCAACGAACATTAACAACAACAAAATCTACAGAAGGACAAGAAATTATGAAACAAAATTCATATGCATCAAACTCTCTACCGGACAAGATGAGTTGGTATGAAAAAATTATTTTTACTATTGATTCACACGCTAACCAGTTATCTGGAAAAGTAAAAAAAACATCCAAAAACTCTTAAACTTTTAATATTTCATAAATCGGTATATTTAAGTCACTAAGAAAGAAGTTACCATCCATTGAGGTATTTGGGTATAAGGGAAACATTGAGCCTGAAGTAAGCGATACGTTAAGTATACGCAATTCCGGAAGTAAAATTGGATGGATAAAATGCATTTTGTTAAATTCATAATTCATTTATTCAAATTCATAGAAGTTTTCTTTATTTTGAAGCTTAAAATGCAATTTCTAAATGCTCAGGCTCTGTTCGCAGACTTAGCATGGAAAGCTATTATAATATTACTCAAGCTTATGTATGTATCATACGATACAAAGCAATTTTGTTTGAGGATCTTAGCAATGTTAGACGTCGCACTTAGAACATTTAGGGCGAGGATATCCTGCCTGGCATAGTAGTTTTACATGTAGGAGCTGGAGATGCTTAAATGAGTGCGACATTTGTGACAAATCCCGTCAGTCGAAATTAAGTATAAGTTATGCTGAAGGAACTTGAAGGAATTCTGTTCTTGCTATGAAAAAGTTCATTATCAATATCTAATTGAAAATGTATTAAAGTCATGTGGCGGTTATTTTCCTCGCTGCTAGCCAAGTCTCTTCGACATAGTAGGCAACTATTGCCCACTAAAAGATTTATACACGTAAATACTATGTGTATACTCCTCTTATTGGAATGGTGATCTATTTTGTAAAGTTCCAATAGCATGTCCGACAAATCTACGCCGAAAAAGTGCTTATTGTAACACTCTACACTCCACTTATGTGACTTTTTTTGAAGGTATTGCTTTGACCTGCAAGCAACAAATATTAATATGAAACATACCTTAAAATAAAATCATTTGCTCTCATGGTTTTGATAGTCCTTCAAATTTCGTCATCGAAGTACATACATATGTATGCAGAGTCCTTAGTTTGATTTAAAGAACTATAGCGGTTTATTTAAAGGTATATAGTTTATTCCGTTCGACTTAGTTTTAACAAAAGGGTTGTGCTTCTACGAGATTGCGGCAGCGACTGAAAAGGGCGGTACGTTGCCACCTTTTCCACGTTGCAACTGAGTCCGCACTCCTACGATATTTTAGCGTAGAGCAGAGGATAATGGTGCCCGCTCTGGGACAATACCCTACACCCACATCCACATGTATGTACATATAAAAGTATATACATACATATGTACATGTAAATATAAAAGTATATACATACATATGTACATGTAAATATAAAAGTATAAACATATGTACCATGAAATTGTTATTTATATGTTCCCCATCTCAAATTGTTTTACTGTTTTATCAATGCTCGTAAATCTGCTATGATTATCTTCACCTGCACTCCTCCTCCACTCCGTCAGCAATGCAACTTAAATAATGTCTCCTTTGCCAATAACATTTTGCATTGAGTTTTTTATATAGTTTAATACTCGGGAACAATTTGGCCACAGGCAACGCTGTCTGACGAAATTAGTTTAGACATGTTTCGTTTAAAAATTAGTTTTTCATACCATATTTAATCCACCA
Organism: Drosophila obscura; assembly: GCF_018151105.1. Lineage (NCBI taxonomy): Eukaryota > Metazoa > Arthropoda > Insecta > Diptera > Drosophilidae > Drosophila > Drosophila obscura. The sequence continues at coordinate 2,052,565 of NW_024542890.1, read as the reverse complement.
AAAATCTGTTTAAAATCTTGCTTAAACTCAATTATAAATTCAGTTAGTTCACAATTTTTTTTCAATTTATTCGCACTGTTGACTCACACTAATACTTACAACTCCAAATAGATAACTGGCGTTACGTTACAAAGCTTTGCAAAGCTTCGAGCTAATCAAAGATACAAGAAATACCGAAAAAGTACAATTACAAATTACAAAAAAAAAACGGTAGAAGCATAAAAGAATTACCATATATGTATGTATACCAGATTAGTTTCCAGTCGCCCACCCCATCAATTTCAGCGCTGCAGCGCTACTCATCCTCTCTTTTGCTCACACACGAGGCGGAGTCGTGCAGTGTGCGCCCTCTGGTGTGAGAAGAGAGAGAGAGAGAGATGTAGATGTAAATGACTGATATTGGGAAAAAATGGAAACAGAATAAAATATATAATAATATTCTTTAATCTGACTGACTGAGTGCGGGGTATAAAAGTAGAGTTGACGAAGCTGCCGCGACTCACCACATTCCCTTTGGTTAGTATTTTTTAGCTTAGGATTTTTTTGTACACTGAAGTCAGAACAACACTGGCAGTTGGCCAGTGAGAAGGTATCAGTTGCCGGTACTGAATGCTACATACTTGCACATGTTTTTCCAACTCATCTACTCCCCGTAATTGTTACAGCTTTTTATAACTTTTATTTCTATTTCTGTGTGTTTAATTTTTACTGTGCTAATTTTTCTTTCTTGTGTTCTTCAATTGCGTGGTCGTTTCTCTTCCGAGCTGTGGGTGTGTCGGTGTGCTGTATCTACGTACGCATGCTCTCCCAGAGCTACTTCGTATTACCATTTCATATTCACTTCATTGAATTGTTCTTTTTATGGCCTGCACCCACACGCACTAATCCAATTCCACACCCGGCAGATATTCCTTCTCTCCAACACAAGCACCCGAAACAAACACACATGTGCTAAAAGGGACACATTCATTGCATAACTTTGACTATGCATCGCCAGGCTCTTTATTATCGTACACTTTCAGAATAAACTCGTATGTACTTATAAAGAGTGTCCACAGCATCAGCATCAACAAGCGAGCTTATTTCCGCTTTACCAAAGTAAATCAAAATAGGATATCGATATATCATAAATCTGCCATTGTTTTGATGGATCTGCAAGTGTATCAAAAGTTTGGGTATTTGGGGTCGGCCGTCATTTATTGATCTTTATTGTCATTGCCTCTGCCAGCCGCTTTTGTTTTTGAAGCTCTCCATCAGGTTCATTCTGCTCTGCATCATATTTGCTCATATTAAATTTTATTGCTCGTGGTATTCCTTAATAAACATTTTGGGTTCCCTGTTTTTCCCCTCTCTCCCTGGGCCTTTAAAATTTTGGATTGCATTGAGAGGGGTTCGTGTAGGGGTTAGCCATGGTGTTGGCTTATTGCTTTGGTCGCTGGCCCTGGCACTGTGCTGGAAGTTTCTGCAATATTAAACAGGCGTGTGTGGGGACTGACACTGAAATACGCAGCACAGAGAGACTAAAAAAGAAATGTATATATGGATGGAGTGTGAGAGAGGGGCAGACTGACAGAGGCAAGCGAGACTCCACGAGCACCATTCTCATTTGAATGAAGAGCAGAGAGCAGCAGCGAGACCTCGCCGTTGGGGGTGGCTCCTGTGCATATACTGCTTGTCCAGTCACCAGAGTCCCTATGCTGACATCAGGACTCGGCGCAGCGGAAACGCAGTGGGGCTGGACCAAACGGTACCCTGTTGGCAGGGAAGGGAAGGAAACCAGTCCTAACGTTCGCAATTTAGCAATATATTGGTAAATGTATTTTTATTCTATGCATTATTGATTTTTTCTTGTGGATTCCACAATATTTCGTGATTTTAGGGGTAGAATTTGGAGGAACTTGATTTAGTGTGGATGAGTCTGGAGTCTGCACTCAATATCCGATATCTCTAGCTCGTATAGTCTCAGAAAACTAGGAGCCAAACGGAACGCAAGGACTTAGCAGTGTAGCCGAACAAAAATAACGCCAGGCTAATATAATTCCTCAAGCTGAAATAATTTCAAGCTTTGCTGGTTTTACTCATCCACTTTACGTCCAATAAAGGAACCTTGTGCATCCATAAATGTACATACATATGTACATGTATAATGGTAAACATTGCTTTACCCGGAATCACTTATTGTGCTTTGTTCGTAAAGAACTAGGGAACTCTACTTGATATATGAAGAGCTCTGTTAGAGAACAGGCTTCAGGGATAGATATTCTGTTCCCGACTTTCTTTTCTATGGCTCCCCCAATCCTTAAGAACTGACAAAACACATACACCCCTTATTACCGCGTGATTCCAGTTCAGCGAAAATTTTTGCTGGCCTCAAAGCAGGAAAAATTTGCATTTTTTTTTAGTAATTCAATATTTTCCTTTATGATTTTTCAGCGGCTGCTGCCTTTCCCTTCTGCTTGCATGCTTCCTATCCTGGATATACTGGATGAGAATGTTGCCAGGGTTTGGGTCTGGGTCTGGGCCTGTGCTGGCATATCATGTGCATAGTTTTTGCTATGATATTAAGCCAGCACCAAGTCGAAGACAAACACAGTCTGCATATAGGACACGGGAACCGGAACACATACAGAAAAAATCGCAGGCAGCGACAGGGAAAACAGGATGCGCTTGTCATTGGCCTGGACTGACAGTAGAGGGGCCTCCTGCCAAGTCCTTTGCCAGAGCTCTCTGTATTCTTTTCTTCGTTCTGTCTGTAGCTGTCTCTGTCTCTGTACCACATCAACGGGATATCCCTTCTGGCAGCAGCCTTCAGTCGTTGTCTCTGGGTTCGAGTGCCTTGTGCCTGATTTCGGAAATTGGTTTGCATTAGAAATCACTTAAGCGCATAAAGTGGTCGTGAGTTATTGCCGCAGGATGTGCAGCAGGACGCCCAGGATACACTCATACTGTATAAATACAAGTACAAGTATGTGTATGCCCTCGTTCCGTTCCGTTCCGCTTCGTTTTTTTCTATTGCCACCCGAGGAAGTAGGGCTTCATTTTGGCTTTGTGTCTGGCTTGGATTTCGCTGGAATTTGGCTGGGTTAAACGCATCCCCAACAAATTAATTATAATAGAGGTTCTTGCTGGATCCATAGCTGCTTCAGCTCCTACCACTTCATCGTATGCTCCGTCCTTACGCCTCGGCGTCATCTCATTTCAGTAATTAAGACATTTTGCTTCATGAACTTCAAAGAAAACATAACTTGCATGCTCCACTGGCTCGCCAGATGGGTGCTCGAGATGGGGCGTGACTGCCGGCCCGAGTAGTGACTGATGGGGCGCCGAGTGCCAGGGCTGAAACCTTGCATCTTTTGCCAACACAATGCAGCACTGGCCCTGGATGCCTTTTTGTTCGCAACTTGTTTGTCTTCCCTTTGGTTCCTGCTCGCTCTGGCCATAAAACTATTCTTAACCAGTTTTCCCCCTCCTGTCCAAACCCTCTTTTGTCTGTTGCTTCGCTAATTTTCTTCATTAAGCAGCTCAAGCATTTAACGGCAACACAGGACTAAATTTGTTGCTCGACGAAACATGGCATGAACGACAAACGACAAAAGACAACCGCAGCAAGAGTCCCGTGGTCCCGGGACTAGTAATGGACTGGCACAAGGATCCTAAATGGGAACCAAATTTACAGGCTTCCTCAATTAAATATATCGACTAATCGAGTGATTGATTTATTAAGCAATACAAAACTTTAAACTTCTGCCCGTTTGGCGAATTTCTTTACTGTAATTGATGGTATTTACTGCTCAGGCAGGACTACTTGAAGAACTACTTGAAGAACACTGGGGATCAATCCAGTGATAACAATGAAACATTATGAAGTAAAATTGTTGGCATTTGTATGCTGGAAATCTGAATCTGAATTGAAAGATTTTGGATGTGGACTTCCAACACAATTCTAAAAATATCAAACAATAGGAGAAAGTACTTTGAGTGCAGACAAAACACATTGTGCCATTGAACAATGGATGGTTGGCATTACTTTAGCAATTATTTCATTCTCATTCAGAGCCACATGCGGGGCTTCTCTCAATTCTGAGTCTCCTCACTGCGACTGGGACTGCGGCTGCGGATGCGGATGAGGCTTGAGCACACTCATTCGTTGCCAGCCAAAGTTCTCAGAGCTCTCAAATTAAAAGGAATCCGGCCAACAAAATCAAAATCACATGTCAGGTCCAAGTTGTATGTGTGCGAGGGAAAAGTTTGCTTTGTGAATCAATATCAGATTACGCATACGCCACGTTGTCGCCTGACTGCTGCCGAATTTAACGAGCAAGAAAATCACTCAAAGCGAGAGCCGGCAATGGGCCATCCTCATAGGATCAGTCATTTGGAGGCGCACCATGGGGTGGGAGCCAACCCCTACCCACCCCCGTACCCCAGTGCCTGATTTATAATTTAATTTGTGTGTTGGCGGAAGAAGTTGGTAAATTCCTCTCTCGGCTGCGGCTCACAACTTGAAACTCAAATAGAGCCGGGCGAAAGCTGCTGCTCGAGTCGCCGTAATTCTGGCCAGACCGATGCGCGGCAGAACGGTGCGGAGCTGCCAACTTTGTCCATTAAAACAAACTTTTCGGGCAGGTGGAGAGCAGCGCATCGAAGCCGATGGCTTCCCCCTTTACCCAGCTCGCCACGACTCAAACTGCAACATGGTAACCAAAAACTGATACGCCAAATGCAGGCAACCAATTTTGTAATGTGAATTTAATGCCAGTTCTGCGACAGGTGCGCTGAGTGTGTTGGGCCCATTGGTTGGGATTGCGAAAAGGCTTTCCACTCTGACCCTCTCTGGGGGTCCAGCTTAATGCATTGCATTTGCAGTTATTGCCAAAGTTTTGTTTTGGACAGCACGGCAATAGCAGTCCCAGTCCCACTCGCATGCTATTCCCGGCGACAGGCAGGGTAGCCAATGCTTTGATTGAGATTTTTTGGTCGCGACTTTTGGCCGGGTGCCATTTGAGATGGCATTTCCAATCATTAATTACGCTTAACTACCGCAGGCGTCAATTCGATTGATCAGGATACTCGTCTGTGGAAACAACGGATTGATATCTCCAGACTCGACTGCTGATACCGGAATTGATTGATGGGTTTTAGGGCAATTAAGAATCACTGTCAAGATTCTTAAACCATTATTAATATTTAAATGTAAATTGTAAATAGTTAAATTTGTCTATTTTGGTCCCAACCGGTGGGAATCGTCTCAAAAAAAAGCAAGCTTTTAACCATTTTCATTTTAGCCCTATCTGCTCCCCTCGACTGTTAACTGTTATATTGTTATCCATTATGCTGGGGGATGTCAAGTCAGCTGACCAGTCCACCCCCGTAAACATTTATTACAGACTAACAATGGCACAAGGACGGGACGGGATGGGACGGGACATCGAAAAATGGTTTTCTGACAAATAATCCTCTCGAAATTTAATGAAAATTAATGACATGCACTTTGAGTGATTATTGTAGGAGTTCATTTTGCGAATGGATTTGGGGCTATGAGGCCCCAACTGTGGTATCCCATCATATTGCTGGTATATGATCCCCTCTCTCCGTTTCCCCCTCTTCTGGCCGACCGCCCTTCCCTGGTATGTCCCTGGCTCTGTTTACCCGCCGGATTCCGTTTTATATTTGGTCCGCTCTGTTTGCTTTTGGCATCGTTGCACTTTCTTTGCGTTAATATTGAAATTGGGTTAATGAGTTTTTGTTTATGGCGCGAAGGTACAGCCTTACCTTTATTTCAATCCACCCACCCACCACCCACTACCCGCCACGGCCCGCCACCCCAACACAGGTCTCCCATATTGATGGTATCCGCATCCGCATTCGCATCCTCACTGCCATTTGCTCTCAGCGCCTGACTCAGCTCATCCCTTCTCATCCACGTCTGGTTAATGCAAATTTGCCGAAGCTCGAGCTGGGCCGGATCTGGGCTGGTGCCGGGTATGGGTCCGGGTCCCGGGGCTGCTTGCTGCCCGGTAGGCGTGGCCTGCCTTTGGTACTGCCACCATCAACATCATCATCATGGATAATGGTGCTGATGACGATGCTGCGTTCGTGCTGCTCCTTTAGAGTAATGAAAACCATTTTCAGCTTTGACTATGTGATGATGCGACGCAGGGTTAATGTTAATTAAAGTGCAACTGCAAGGAGGAGTCTCCCCACAAAGGTATGCCCACTACCACCCATCATATCGATTGCTCTCCTTCATTTGCAACTGCGACAGATACTCATTTGTGCAAGCAAAGTATTGCAACGAAATTCGATTCACATTTCTGCTGGTAAAAGATTCAATTACTTATAATACTGGCAAGCTTATCTCGCTCAACATAATAAGCACTACAAGAAAAATGTCTTCACACGCGGTGCGAAGATTCAGATGCTTCGAGTACACCTCAAAGGTTTTTACATAATTAAACTGCAAATTGTAGTTCGATCTCAAAGTGCCTTTTGTACTCGGTACTTAAAGAGTATAGGGTTGGGTACATTAAGTTCGTGTAGATGTAACAGCCAGAAGCAAGCAGTTGCGATCCCATAAAGTAAATAAATTATGGATTATCATCAACAGCGGAGTCGATATACTCTGTTTGTCCGTCCGTCTTAATATTATATCATATTGCAATGTCTTTTTGAAGTAGGATTATGTGGAAGATGCCTGTTTCTTTAGGCTTTTAATGGAGTTAAGCAAACCCTTGGCTCTTTTGCACCCCCTCAATCTTCTGGAATTTATTGAGGTGATACCTCAGTAAGGCCTCTGTAAGGTCCGAATGTCAATTGTATTCCAGTTTGGGGAATTCTCATTCTTCTCTGGGATGATACATTTCTCGGGCTGCCTTTGGCCTACACTGTTGTTCCTGTGTTTCGTTTCCTCTGTTTTCTCCCATTTCCCGATTCTTTCCTGTTTGTGTCAAGCGATGGCATCTGCCATTTCTTTTCCCTGGTGACCTGGTACTAAAAGCGCTTCCTGGCTCTATGAGGAAATATATGTAGATGTGAGTAGGTCTACATCTCAGCCTGGAAGATAGTTGTGGATTTTCCCATGGCATGGCATGTATCTAAATTGTCGTATTCGTCCCATCCATGTGCCAGATCCGAAATCCGCCTAGTGCGCGGAGAGCAGGCCCGTGCCAATCCCTTCTGCTCTCATGTTGTGTGAAAGTTTTCGCTCTGTTCTTGGTCGTTGGAGACTCGCAAGATTTGTGAATCCCTAAGATGTTCAAGGACCTTCACATGGCCTGTTGGGTCTCTACTTTTTAGTTTTGGAGACATTCTGCAGTCGTTATTCCCTCCTCATCAGAATAGTATATCAGAAATCAGTAAAGATATACTCGTACTTGTTACTCGTACTTCGCTGAACTTCAATGCAATTTCAGTATGCCGCGCCCACTTTCTCTAAATGCCCCACGGACCTATTAGGGAGCAAATTCAATTAATGAGCGCATACAAATATAAGTACACACAAAGATGCATATATGTACATATGTACATTGTAACAGCTAACAGCACGAACGCTCTTTGTAATTGAACAGAAATATTGGTGTTTTGTCTGCTGTTGCTCCAGCTATATTTTCCACTCGCGCGTGGCATACTTTCGGGCTCAATCGCTGGGGCATGTTAGCCAATAAATAATGCGAAATAATTAAAAGTTGGCTGGGCTCAGCTGGGCGGATCCGGCAAAACTGTGTGGAGCATCGTGCCTGCAACAGTTGCTGGCGCAATTATGATTTAGTTGCCTCATTTGTCACTCCACGTCCCTGGAAGTCTAGCTGAATAATGGAGGCCATGGGCTGATCGGATCTCCTAATTCATTTCTTTGTTGCCTCCCATTTCAATTTGTTTTAGGGGATTTCACTTAATGAGTGAAGAGGATTGATATCGAAACATTAAAAACAAGTAAAAAATACCACAAAAAGGCGCGTTGTTAAATGAAAAATGTGATAAATGTCAAACTAAATTGTGTGCTATACAAGCAAAATAAAAGCCTTGAATGGCAGTCGCTGGTCAAAAGCCAAGATTAAATCTCACCCAATTATGGTGTGGAGAAAGTAAGCTCTTGGAAATTACATTGTCTTCATAGAAATAGAAATTCCAGTCCAACAAAGTTCAACAAATTCTTATGAGCTTCCTCCTTGAGAAACTTATTGAGTAGCGCTTCCCAACGAAATCCCCATCGAATTCGCATCGACATTTTGCGTGCCCCGCCCACTCAGATAGCTCCAGCGCATGGTCCCACCGGCGGGGGGGGGGGGGGGGGGGGGGGGGGGCGGCGTTTGCCTGTGGGGAGGCAAGATTCGGGGGGGTGGCTGGCCCCACGGGGGGCCGCGGGGGCGTCGCCCAGCGATTCGGGCGCAGAAGTTTTTGGACTGCACTTTGTTGCGCTTTCCATCATTTTCAGTTTCACTTTCCTCTTCACTTGAAACTTTTGCTATTGAAATCTTTTTGGGGAAGTGGATGCCAGGGGAGAGCGAAGCATATTTCATTTACAGCTCCGTTCTGTTGTATTTTCGTTTTGTATTTTGTAGGTTGCAATTCATACATTTGGCACTTTTCCTTGACGCATTGACCTAATTCAATTTCATACAAGACCGCAAAAGAGGAAAAAACGGAACAGAGCCGAGTGGAACAGAACGGATGATATGGATAAGGGACATGGGAGATCAGAGGAAAGGAAGCAGCGAGAAGAAAGGAAAATCAATTTAACTCAACTCAAATATTGTGTGGACCCCGCCCCGCCTGCCTAGAGCAGGCTGAAGGCGTTGCCAGGCACAATCAAAATTGTTGGCAAAGGAGGTGGCAGGGGTGCAGGCAGCGACAAGCCGGTCTAAATTATGAAATGTAGTCGCTGCCAAAGAAAAGCGCAACTGCGCGACGGAGCGGGAAAACTTTGAAAGACATTGCTGGCTGCAGATTTTTCTATTAACTGCCAGTGCAGGACCAGCGCAGAACAGAACAAAACAGAGCTGAAAAGAAGACAACTAATGCAATAATAAAGGAAAATTTCGAAAAGAAGTCAAACAACAGGAGAGCAGAGGGCTGGGCATAGGGGAGAACGACAACTCTCAGTCCTCGCTGCAAGGAGTGGATTTCCATCCTTTTCGCCAGCAGTCGCCTTGGCAATCGACATAATAGCGACAGTCAACCCCGAGTGTCCCTTGTATTAGACAATTTTTAATCATAAAGGACAAGCGACAAGGAGACACGGAGCGGAGCCCGCTTCCTGCTCATTATGACCTCAACGGCCATAAAGCAATCGTTTTAAATGCTTTAATTAAGGTTTTCGTTAACATTCTGACTCAACCTCTGCCCGCTGCCATCCTTTCTTCCATAATTTGGAACAATTCAAATTTCACAATCATCCAAGGATGCAGGAACAGGAACAAGAAAGCGTTTGAACCAGTCTCGAAGAGAGGTGTAACCGCAAAGCAAACTAAGAATGCTCCATTCGATAAATAGCGTTTATTACTTTCAAAAGCCTGTTTCTAGGACATGAGTCTAAGTGGTAATGACCGTTGCCCACGTATGTACATAGATGGGCCAGTTCATACAAGGCAACGATCGCAGTGACTTTTGCGTGGAGAACACCTTGGGTATCGGCTCGGGTGTTTTATTCGCTCGGCTCGTTATCCTCACTTCTGGCTTACAACGTCACGCGAGCCGAGTAAGTTATTTATTTCACGATCCAAATGTTTTTGTTCAAGAGTGTTAGCATCTCAACGTTTTTGGGCTTTAGCGATGCTCTTCTATCGCTAACTATTGGGTCCGATTAGGTTATCCTGAACTTTCTTCGAAGATCCCAACCCAAGGAAATCGCCTAGCACGTCCATAATCGGCACTAGAATTTGTATTATGACGGTCGTCAGTTTCTGCCTACCGGAGATGCTCAATCCTTACGACCGTTTGTAAATCGCTCGCAAGCTGTCGCCTCGAGCTATTCTTATTGAGGAAGGTCTGGATCATGACTGCCAACTCGTCTTAAATCATAAAGACAAAAAATCTATGGACTTCGGTAAAAAGATCCGATATTTTTCCTTTTTACTCTCGTTTTTAGGTGATCGCTAAAATTTAAATATATACATTTCTTTTCGGAAGAAATGTGCGCAGCGCAATAAAAGAAATATAAATCACTTTAGCATTAGTATCGACTTGTGGGTTTATATAAAATAAATATATAAATATACATACCTTCCAAGATTCCAAAAGGATTTTATTCTTGTGGAGAATGTGCCGCTAATATATTGTATATTGGCGTAGCAGCTCACTTATAGAATCGGTTCGATCTGTTTTCCCCATATTGGCTATATTTTGCCTGACGCGGCTGAATTGATTGGTGAAGGCACTTCAAAAGGCATGCGTCGATTCATAATACACTTAATTAAAAACTGATGAAATTCGATACCTACTGGAGTTTATATGCTTGCTTTGACGCTATCCAATCAATGCAGAAACCCAAACGAAATTGATATTATCAGCTATATTGTAGTTGAGACACCTGACCAGATCTGACGAGTGGCAACCTCAAACGGTTGGAGCAACAACTTTCACTCATTTAACATATCGATTTCTTTAGCTGTTAACGATGTTGATGCCTTGGAAGTACTAAGCAGAATTTTCCCCATAGTAAACGCGTTATCTGCGTTACACACATGCACTTTTACCACAAATACAATATAGCCCTTAACTCTTTTTGAGTATAAAAATTGAATATACATATATTCATATTCCTATTAGATCCACTGGAATCCACTGTTCTTATCACTCTGTAAATGGAAATATTTAGGTTATTATGCGCGGATTATAATTCCCTCTACCATAATTTATCTACTACTAGTTACCTTACTCTTTTTAAATAAAATAAAATAAATAAATAAAAAATAAACGTTGTGTGCTTAAGCACGCAACTTCTTGTTATGATTTGTTTAATCACAATTGTGAGCTTTTTGAGAATAAATTTGGCATGCTACTCTAAAAATAGCTCAATTATAATTCATGTGATATTGATTCTTGGTTGGTAGTCGTAGATAAAGGCTGAGTGAAATACAATCTGAATAATTTTCAATAATGAATATATGTATGCATGTACATATCCAATTATTTAAGCTGTGTATGTGTAAGTTTTATTCCAAGTGAAAGAGACGCAGCATCTTCCGTTCCGTAGAATGTTTGCAAATTACTTAAAGGAATCGTTATTATATTTGGGCAACATGCTATACGATGATTGCGAAAGAGGTGAGAGGTGAAAGGAGAGGTGGCTCTTTGCGCTTTAATTGTTCAAGTTTTCAATATTTCTTTGTGTGGGACATATCGTACTTTTGTTAGTGTGTGTGTGTGTGTGTGTGTGTGTGTGTTTGTGTGTACATTTGTGTTTTTATGTATTTTGTGTGCATAATTGCAATAAATGCTACAAACAATACATAAACGCACATACATACATATATGTATATGTATATCCGAAGAACAGTTCAGCAAATACAGCGCTAAAAGCATAATTAAAATGAATTAAGTGCATAACAGAGATAGGCTGAGATAAAGGGAGAGGTAAAATTGCAAACGAGTGCAGTGTACAGCGTTACAAACGGTGCTCCTGCTCCATACCATACCATACCATACCATCCGGTAAATCCATCTTTCTTTCCCGTCTGGCGACTAGAAGTTTTCTTAAAATATCACATAATAAAAAGTGAATTATGCTCCTGTGCGGCCTGTCCAGGCAGCGCAGCGGTAGTTTCGAAAACAGCAAAGGAGAGCCAGAGGGAAAAAGTACCAGATGGAGAAGAGAAACCAAATGGAAACATAAACAGCAGGATTAAGTATGTACGCAATATAATTGCAATTGTTTGTCTGGCAGCTAGTTTTAATCTTTACTGTAATTATGAAAAATAGAACAAGCTTCAGTAGAGCAAAGGAAGGGCCAGCGTAGAGCTATGTACATTAAAGTGGAACGAAAGTCGGTGATAGAAAGTTTTGTTAAGGAATTCAAAAATGAGGGCGTTAAATCAGTTAACGTTTTACCCTCGCGCATCGAAGTCAAAAGTCAAAAATCGCTTTTGGCCAAGTCTTTCAAAATTTGGGTATATGTTAAATTGAAGAGAAAGACCGCGAACTATAAAGAATTTAGGCGCAAGAACTATTTGTCAAACGGGTATGGGTTTTTTAAGGGAATTTGTTCGTTTTTTCCATACAAACTGTTAGAAAGAGCAGTATTTGTGTATCCTTCTTAATCTGCTTATATTCAGGCGCGTACGCCTATTCATACACCGATAGAAAAAAGCCCTGAAATTTTAATATTTTCACTTAGATTTTAATATTTATGCCATTGATTTTCATCCAAAAGTTATTGTATTAAAATTGAATATTTTTCACTTTAATTTTTACATTAATATGAAAATATTTAAATTTAATATATTTTATATTTAAGTTGAATATATTTCATATTTAAATTTATTATATTTCATATTTAAATTTAATATGTTTCATATTTAAATTTAATATTTAAATCTAATATTTTTCATATTTAATTTAAAAATATTTTATGCCTAAATTTAATATGTTTCATATTTATATTGAGTATATTTCATTTTTAAACTTATCGATTATTATTTTGCCTACGTGGACTACATTTCAAGTCCTCATGGTGTGAAATTCACCTAGTTAAAGTTTGCAACTAGAAATAATCGCAACATGAGTAGAACTGCATTTTTTTGTGATTATGACCCTTCGCAAAGATAATTTAAACTGTGTATTCAAGGCTGCAGCAGCGTGAACCAGTTAAAAATTCGAGGGACATAAAAAAAATAACATAAACATATTTAAAATAAATACAACAAATATTTAATTTCATTTAATATGGAATATTTAAAATAAAAAGTTTCCATTTGATTTTAAAACAAAAATTTTAAAATCAAGTCGTAATAATATTCAATTTAAATATGAAACATATTAAACTAAAATTTTTAATATATTATATTTATTTGAAAGTGTTTTGTATTAAGATTAAATATGACCGTATTAAAAAAGCCATTTTAATACAATTATATTTGAATCAAAGTAAATTCTATTTAATTTTACTATGTTTGTATTTAAAAATCGCATTTTAAATTCAAATATGATTGTAGTTTTTTTTACTATGCCTTTTTTCTATCAGTGTACTATTTATATTTATGTTTATATGTACCCTGCCACGCTTCGCTGTTGCATATCATGGTTGCACGCATAAGAAATAAGGAACACAACAAAGCATAAGTATTGAATACTTTTCATTTTGTAATAGTTCTCCATTCTGCGTGTTAATATGAAGGCTATCTGGTTTACCGACACGGGAACAGGCAACATACAATTGTCCGAGTCTGTACGTGGATATGCAATGACCGCACCATCAAGTAGCCCAAGCTGAAGCCTGTTACGCGCGGAACCCAGAAACGCAGCCTCTTGCCCAACCGACCGAGGGGCGCTGCAGCATGACGCGCGACGCGTGTGACCGAACCGATCGCCAGCATGCAGGAAAGGTAGGTGTTAGACTAAAATTCGAGGAATATTAGAGCTAAGCACAAATCAACGAGCTAAACATACTAAGATAGCTAAGAAATAGTACTAATTACGGCAAAGGTATGTTAGTATAAGTGATTTAAGAAGAGGAAAGGAATTAGTAGTGGATAATATTTGGTAGAGGGAATTGAAGTCCGAGCATAGGACCCTAAATGGTTCGTGCAAGGAATAATTTGATCTATAAAGTGGAAGGAACAAATAATAAAGTTTCTAGTAGATCTAATAAGAATCGTAAAGTTTATGCGGCTCAACAAGTCAGGGCTATCTTCATGACCCTTGATCAGGTTGTGCATAAATGTCAAATTCCATTCCAATTTTCCATCGTCAAATTCCATTGACCACCTCTTTATAAACCCAAGCACGCCCATGGATATACCTCTATAATTTTTTGCATCAGACTTGCTGCCTTTCCTTCCAGATTGGGGGAAAGCATGAAGAAGTAATGGATATGGTGAATTGTTTAAGCAGGCATATATAGAGAGCATCGGCACAGTATCTGAGTACACAGTCGGGAACTCCGTCAGGACCTGGTGAAAACACCGGCTTAACTAGTCGAAGATCATGAAGCAGTGAGCTTTCATTTAATAAGTGGATGAAAATGCCGATCGACCTTGGTAAAGTGTTTGGATACGGCTGACCAGAGTAGCTTTCATGAGAATATGTTGTTTGGAAAAATGTTGCAAAAAGAACGTCAATTGCCTGATTATTGTTTGCTGACATATTGAGAAATGATAGCGAGGATGGATGTGCAGAAGAGGTGGAAAACATTGATGTTTGGAGACATCGATGTTTTCGATGTCAAGATACAAAAAATATCAAAAATACATGGTAAACTGCAAAGATATGATTAAAATTATACAAAATAACAGTTTTATATCATTTGAGATCAAAAGTTAAAAAAAGTATATTTTCCAGATTATATCTTAAAATAAGTCTTGATTCTTGTTGAGAAATAATAATTGGTCCACCACTTCCGGCTTAAGGCGGCTACGACGATCGGAAATAATTTGCCCACCCTTGCTGAACATCCTCTCTGACTCGTAGGATGGGCATAGCGACATATCTGAGGGCGACAGGGCCTGGCAGGCACTAACGACATATCTCCTCGCGGATTTTGGCATCATATCTCCGCCCAGAATTTAGCGACATATCTCCTGCTGAAAAATGTATGACATATCTCCTGCTGAAAAATGTATGGCAGGAGATATGCCGCCCGGAGATATGTCGTTACTCCGTAGGATGTTGCCGGGACGCACAAATATTTTTGGGCTACAGCTTTAAATGGCATCAAGTCGTCTGTATTTATCTAAAAATGTAACCATTTGAGCTTGATCTTCTTCTCTCGTAAGGTTTTCTTTCATAGAGACGACAAAAACATAAAATCAAAACATCGATGTTTCGCCAAAAAACATCGATGCTTATAAAAATTTTAAAAAATATCGATGCATCGATATAGGTAATTTTTATAGCATTGAACGCCAAGAACGGAAAAATATTATAAACAATATTAGTCCAGTGAACCTAAAAAATTTGGAGTACTGAAGAAGGTCACCATCATTAAATATATAAGATGTTATATTATTATAATGGTTGGTCACGCAATAAGGAGAACAAAACAACGAATGCTACTGCCTACACTATTGCTTGGTTTGATAGAAATTGCGGTATCCTTGTGCTCCTTGCATTTCGTTAATAGTCCGGGACAGTTTGTTGACTGCCATAAATACAAACGCACTCATAGAAAACTTGTGCATTTGAGTCTGCTTCAATTTTTGTTGTCCATATGTTTGCCTTTTGAATAAACTTCAAAAACTTTATTCAGTTTCCGTTATTTATTCCGTCTTGGAGATCAAAGTATAAATATTTGGGAAAATGCCGAGGAATAGAGAAATGTGCCCGATTTGCTTGAACGGGATGCGGTTTAAAGTGATAACGTCTTGCAAACATTCGTTTTGCAGAGCCTGCTTACGCAAAGCCATCAAATACAGCTCGAACAATGGTTGCCCGCTGCTGACTGTAATAGCTTATTACACTGTAAGTAAAGAGTTTTATAGAGAAGCTACACGCAGATCCTCTCCATTCTAACGAACGCTCTTCTCATATCAGCGCAAATAAAGGGTCTTCCATGTTGCATTCTCACACTAAGTACATACATATAGACACACTTAGACCAATTAGTAACAAGAACACTTGGCAAGCGACTCGCAACAAATTCGCAACAAATATAATCAGACTCACACTAAGTTCACACTACAATCCCGCACTTCTGCGGCTCCTTTGGTTGACAGCCGCACCCGACCCACGGACTTGCGTCACGAGGCTCCTCGTGGATTTTCGACTCGCCAACGAAGAGAAGTGCTCAAGGAACAGGAAGCAAGCAATAAAATATCTTTAACATTTCAACAGTTGTCCTGTTTATCCATTAAATGAAAACATTGTTAATAAAAAGGGCATTTTCTCTGCATTTTCTCTACAGATTTCATTCACAGTACTTAGACGTACACTATTTTACTCAGAGAATCGTTCTTTTATCAAAGATATAACCGACACAGTAAATGGATCTACCATTGAACTACAAAAATATTAATTGGAGTTCCAGGACCTCTTGGCATTGTGACTTTGACTGAAATATCTTAAGATCGGTTGATAAAGCTTTTTTAGTACAAGCCCACCCTAGCCTTATACGATCGCTTTTTACATAGTACGGTTGGAAATACATATGTATATATTCCACATGTTATTTATTATTTCCACTTCATTCCACTTTATCTATTTATTTATTTATTTAATGTTTATCCTAATGCTATAAGTATAAACTTATTTGTATTGCGCTAGTCACTCGTGAGTATATATAGTTCATTTTGGATGTTATCTACTTAAATCTAATACTTATATATTCACATTTTGACAAGAGTTAAGTACTTAAATCTAATACTTACACATTAAAATTTTGTTTTGATTTAATTTTTTTTTATTTTTATACCCGTACTCAAAGAGAGTTAAGGGGTATATTGTATTTGTGGTAAAAGTGGATGTGGGCAACTCAGAGAAGGAAACGTTTTCGACCCCATAAAGTATATATATTCTTTATCTTTAGCCGAGTCGTTATAGCCATGTCCGTCCGTCCGTCCGTCTTGATGAGCTAGAGCAACCAAATTTTTTGTACAGACTCATGTGATATCACACTGCCTCAAGTGTATTTCAATATTTCGCCCCGCGAGAGCGAGAACTATAGAAGTTAAATTAAATATATTCTGTCAGTAAATGTGAGTACATAAGTTCAATTATAAATATAGCTGTAATTACTCCTAAATGTTTCTATGTATTCTGAATAATTAAATGTTAATAACTATTACAACTGTTGTGACTAGCGCCCTAATTTATGGAAAATACAATACAAAAAATTGCTCTAAGACATCCGTTTCAATCTGTTTGAACAGTTGCTCCATGGAGGCGCCTACGAGTAGGCAGAGGGTGTAGTCCATTTCCGATTCCCCCCACTAATTTACTTAAAATGATGAGGCTGGCTTTGCAAAAAGCCGACTATAAAGTAGCAGCGATGGGCGCGATGTAGCATCGGGTGGGTTAAGGTTAGGGTTAGGGTTTGGGTTAGACATTTTAAACTTAAAGAATTTGTTTTAATATTTATTTTAGGTTTTTGGGTAAACTGACAATATTGCCTAGTGATGTCTGGAATGCAACACACAAAGGTTTCTTGGGAGTCACATAAATTGAAAAATTATATTTGATCATTTGCTTTTGTATTCAACAGTCAAACCCAGGTCCTTAGAAACAAACAAAAAATTATTATTGCGATAGAGAGCAAACAAGTAACAACTAGAAACTAAAAACTCACACTCGTCGAAAAATAAATTTAAATTTAACAAATTTTTCTAAAAGTTTAATATAGAATGGAAACCCCAAAATCAAACGTCTATGAATCGGTGCTACCGCATATCATTGCGATATTGAATTGCGAGCCACGTCAGAGTGAGTAACCTAAGGGCCAAGTGTGTGGGTGCGAATCACTAATTGATTTCTCCTCTTGCTCGCAGGCACCACTGTGGACGATTTATGCCACAAATTGAGGTCACTGCCCAGACGGATGATTTTGTGATGCAGCACATCAGTGCCTTTGAGACCCTTAAGACCGCTGTGAACTATGGCATAGCGTTGGGCACTGACATGGCCTACTGGCCCACTCAAATGGCAAGGTCCGCCTTGTCAGCAAGCCGCCCATACGCAGCCTTTCGAGCGAGCAGCCTCAACGCGGCGTAGAGGGCGAATACACTGATCTTCGCCGCAGCGTCGAGAAGGTGGAGCAGCCGCTGTTGAAGGAAGTCGACGAGGAGCTCTTGTTCAGCGACGAGAATGGCCGCCAGCCTTACAGCGTCGATGAGCCCCTCATCCCTGGCATGGGTACTACGCTCGTCAAAGAAGTTAGGGACAGGAAAGGTGGACACTCGATTAACTCACATACCATTGACGGACCAGCTGACGGAACCACTAACGGGCAAACTCAGCAGGAGAACTCCAATGGTGAAACCCAAACGACACAGTGGGGGCTGACTTAGCTCCAAATTAAATTTTGTTCGCTATATTCGATATAATTTACAATCAAAGCATTAATAATGCTACACTCTTTGGCATTTGCCACAAATACCTGTCACACCTTTTTGCTCTCTGATCTTCTGAGCATTGTTTAATAAAGGATTTGATCTGTACTTGCCAGAGTTTAATGCATTTGAATACGAGCATTGTCTTTGGTGTGAGACCTCGGAAAGGGCTCACATTTGGTGGCTGATTCGCTCTGATCCACTCGACTAAGCAGATAAGCAGAAGAAGGCTGGAAGTGGGCCAGCGGGTGAGAAGAGGCTAATAGGAGCCGCGGAAATACTTCGAATATATCCTTTTCAGAATTGGCTTGCCCTCGTAGGAAATATGCAAAATGTCATTAAACAGGGCGAAGAGATCCAGGGATATGCCCACAATCATTCCAAATCTCACTGCTTCCTTGAGGTCACTGAACGAGTGAATGTGGCGCAACATTTCTAAATAAATCAGTCGGAAAAACATATGGAATACCTAGATCGCTATACATAACGAAAGACTTTTTACCACTGAAAATCAAACAAACAATTGCAACAATGTACCTCATACCCGTACTTCTTTATGGTATCGAAGTCTTTAGTGACTGTAACTCCGCCAGCCAACGAAAGCTGAAAGTTGCTTTTAATAATATCACGGGATATATTAATAATAAACATAGAACTGACCGTATTTCTGACGTAATGATTAAGATACTCGATATTCCACCTAAATCCTGGAAAAACCATAGGGTCTTAACATAATTGCAGAAAATTGTATCCACCAAAGAACCTTGGTACCTATTTGAAAGACTTTGGTTTAGCACGTCAAGAAAGATCAGAAACATTATGACATTTAAATACAAGTGCTCCTGCACAATGCGGAAATTCTTTGTATATGCTGTTCGCATTTGGAACCCGCTCCCCACGGCCTTAAGGCCATAAGTGGCTCGAAGCAATTCAAAATCGCAATGGAGGAACATCTGCGCACTGCCTAACTCTAATGATTTAAACTTTTTATACCTGTACTCAAAAAGAGTTAAGAAGAGGTATATTAGATTTGTGGTAAAAGTGGATGTGTGCAACGCAGAGAAGGAAACGTTTCCGACTCCATAAAGTATATACATTCTGGATCAGCATCAATAGCCGAATTGATATAGCCATGTCCGTCCGTCTGTCCGTCCCTCCGTCCGTCCGTCTTGATGAGCGCCTAGATCTCTTTCGCTACCACACCGAATATCTGTGGCATACACAATATTTGAGATCATTTGAGATCAAAAGTTCAAAAAAGTATATTTTCCAGATTATATCTTAAAATAAGTCTTGATTCTTGTTGAGAAATAATAATTGGTCCACCACTTCCGGCTTAAGGCGGCTACGACGATCGGAAATAATTTGCCCACCCTTGCTGAACATCCTCTCTGACTCGTAGGATGGGCATAGCGACATATCTGAGGGCGACAGGGCCTGGCAGGCACTAACGACATATCTCCTCGCGGAGATTTTGGCACCATATCTCCGCACAGAATTTAGCGACATATCCCTGCTGAAAATGTAAGACATATCTCCTGCTGAAAAATGTATGGCAGGAGATATGCCGCCCGGAGATATGTCGTTACTCCGTAGGATGTTGCCGGGACGCACAAATATTTTTGGGCTACAGCTTTAAATGGCATCAAGTCGTCTGTATTTATCTAAAAATGTAACCATTTGAGCTTGATCTTCTTCTCTCGTAAGGTTTTTCTTTCATAGAGACGACAAAAACATAAAATCAAAACATCGATGTTTCGCCAAAAAACATCGATGCTTATAAAAATTTTAAAAACATCGATGCATCGATATAGGTAATTTTTATAGCATTGAACGCCAAGAACGGAAAATATTATAAACAATATTAGTCCAGTGAACCTAAAAAATTTGGAGTACTGAAGAAGGTCACCATCATTAATATATAGATGTTATATATTATATGTTGTCACGCTGCCACGTGCTACTGCCTACACTATTGCTGGTTTGATAGAATTCGGGATCCTTGTGCTCCTTGCATTTCGTTAATAGTCGAGGGACAGTTTGTTGACTGCCATAAATACAAACGCACTCATAGAAAACTTGTGCATTTGAGTCTGCTTCAATTTTTGTTGTCCATATGTTTGCCTTTTGAATAAACTTCAAAAACTTTATTCAGTTTCCGTTATTTATTCCGTCTTGGATATCAAAGTATAAATATTTGGGAAAATGCCGAGGAATAGAGAAATGTGCCCGATTTGCTTGAACGGGATGCGGTTTAAAGTGATAACGTCTTGCAAACATTCGTTTTGCAGAGCCTGCTTACGCAAAGCCATCAAATACAGCTCGAACAATGGTTGCCCGCTGTGCCGCACTGTAATAGCTTATTACACTGTAAGTAAAGAGTTTTATAGAGAAGCTACACGCAGATCCTCTCCATTCTAACCAACGCTCTTCTTATATCAGCGCAAATAAAGGGTCTTCCATGTTGCATTCTCACACTAAGTACATACATATAGACACACTTAGACCAATTAGTAACAAGAACACTTGGCAAGCGACTCGCAACAAATTCGCAACAAATATAATCAGACTCACACTAAGTTCACACTACAATCCCGCACTTCTGCGGCTCCTTTGGTTGACAGCCGCACCCGACCCACGGACCCGCGGTCATGAGGCTCCTCGTGGATCTCCGACTCGCCAACGAAGAGAAGTGCTCAAGGAACAGGAAGCAAGCAATAAAATATCTTTAACATTTCAACAGTTGTCCTGTTTATCCATTAAATGAAAACATTGTTAATAAAAAGGGCATTTTCTCTGCATTTTCTCTACAGATTTCATTCACAGCACTTAGACGTACACTATTTTACTCAGAGAATCGTTCTTTTATCAAAGATATAACCGACACAGTAAATGGATCTACCATTGAACTACAAAAATATTAATTGGAGTTCCAGGACCTCTTGGCATTGTGACTTTGACCGAAATATTCTTAGAGATCGGTTGATAAAGCTTTTTTAGCACAAGCCCACCTAGAACTTAGATTTATACGATCGCTTTTTACATAGTACGGTTGGAAATACATATGTATATATTCCACATGTTATTTATTATTTCCACTTCACTCCACTTTATCTATTTATTTATTTATTTAATGCTTTATCCTAATGCTACAAGTATAAACTTATTTGTATTGCGCTAGTCACTCGGTGAGTATATATAGTTCATTTTGGATGTTATCTACTTAAATCTAATACTTACACATTAACATTTTGTTTTGATTTAATTTTTTTTTATTTTTATACCCGTACTCAAAAAGAGTTAAGGGGTATATTGTATTTGTAGTAAAAGTGGATGTGGGCAACTCAGAGAAGGAAACGTTTCCGACCCCATAAAGTATATATAATTTTTATCGTTAGCCGAGTCGTTATAGCCATGTCCGTCCGTCCGTCCGTCTTGATGAGCTAGAGCAACCAATTTTTTTTTCCAGACTCATGTGATATCACACTGCCTAAAGTGTATTTCAAAATTTCGACCCGCGAGAGCGAGAACTATAGAAGTTCAATTAAATATATTCTGTCAGTAAATGTGAGTACATAAGTTCAATTATAAATATAGCTGTAATTACTCCTAAATGTTTCTATGTATTCTGAATAATTAAATGTTAATAACTATTACAACTGTTGTGACTAGCGCCCTAATTTATGGAAAATACAATACAAAAAATTGCTCAAGACATCCGTTTCAATCTGTTTGAACAGTTGCTCCATGGAGGCACCTACGAGTAGGCAGAGGGTGTAGTCCATTTCCGATTCCCTACCCCACTAATTTACTTAAAATGATGAGGCTGGCTTTGCAAAAAGCCGACTATATAGAGTAGCAGGGATGGGCGCGATGTAGCATCGGGTGTGTTAAGGTTA
This sequence comes from Drosophila obscura, assembly GCF_018151105.1. Taxonomy (NCBI): domain Eukaryota; kingdom Metazoa; phylum Arthropoda; class Insecta; order Diptera; family Drosophilidae; genus Drosophila; species Drosophila obscura. Next base: position 2,030,469 of record NW_024542890.1, on the reverse strand, counting down.
GGGTTAGGGTTTGGGTTAGACATTTTAAACTTAAAGAATTGGTTTTAATATTTATTTTAGGTTTTTGGGTAAACTGACAATATTGCCAATTTGCTTTTGTATTCAACAGTCAAACCCAGGTCCTTAGAAACAAACAAAAAATTATTATTGCGATAGAGAGCAAACAAGTAACAACTAAAAACTCACACTCGTCGAAAAATAAATTTAAATTGAACTAATTTTTCTAAAAGTTTTATTTGATATCCATTACTATAGAATGGAAACCCCAAAATCAAACGTCTATGAATCGGTGCTACCGCATATCATTGCGATATTGAATTGCGAGCCACGTCAGAGTGAGTAACCTAAGGGCCAAGTGTGTGGGTGCGAATCACTAATTGATTTCTCCTCTTGCTCGCAGGCACCACTGTGGACGATTTATGCCACAAAATTGAGGTCACTGCCCAGACGGATGATTTTGTGATGCAGCACATCAGTGCCTTTGAGACCCTTAAGACCGCTGTGAACTATGGCATAGCGTTGGGCACTGACATGGGCCTACTGGCCCACTCAAATGGCAAGGTCCGCCTTGTCAGCAAGCTGCCCATACGCAGCCTTTCGAGCGAGCAGCCTCAACGCGGCGTAGAGGGCGAATACACTGATCTTCGCCGCAGCGTCGAGAAGGTGGAGCAGCCGCTGTTGAAGGAAGTCGACGAGGAGCTCTTGTTCAGCGACGAGAATGGCCGCCAGCCTTACAGCGTCGATGAGCCCCTCATCCCTGGCATGGTACTACGCTCGTCAAAGAAGTTAGGGACAGGAAAGGTGGACACTCGATCAACCCCACATACCATTGACGGACCAGCTGACGGAACCACTAACGGGCAAACTCAGCAGGAGAACTCCAATGGTGACACCCAAAACGACACAGTGGGGGCTGACTTAGCTCCAAATTAAATTTTGTTCGCTATATTCGATATAATTTACAATCAAAGCATTAATAATGCTACACTCTTTGGCATTTGCCACAAATACCTGTCACACCTTTTTGCTCTCTGATCTTCTGAGTATTGTTTAATAAAGGATTTGATCTGTACTTGCCAGAGTTTAATGCATTTGAATACGAGCATTGTCTTTGGTGTGAGACCTCGGAAAGGGCTCACATTTGGTGGCTGATTCGCTCTGATCCACTCGACTAAGCAGATAAGCAGAAGAAGGCTGGAAGTGGGCCAGCGGGTGAGAAGAGGCTAATAGGAGCCGCGGAAATACTTCGAATATATCCTTTTCAGAATTGGCTTGCCCTCGTAGGAAATATGCAAAATGTCATTAAACAGGGCGAAGAGATCCAGGATATGCCCACAATCATTCCAAATCTCACTGCTTCCTTGAGGTCACTGAACGAGTGAATGTGGCGCAACATTCTCAAATAAATCAGTCGGAAAAACATATGGAATTCCTAGATCGCTATACATAACGAAAGACTTTTTACCACTGAAAATCAAACAAACAATTGCAACAATGTACCTCATACCCGTACTTTTTTATGGTATCGAAGTCTTTAGTGACTGTAACTCCGCCAGCCAACGAAAGCTGAAAGTTGCTTTTAATAATATCACGGGATATATTAATAATAAACATAGAACTGACCGTATTTCTGACGTAATGATTAAGATACTCAATATTCCACCTAAATCCTGGAAAAACCATAGGGTCTTAACATAATTGCAGAAAATTGTATCCACCAAAGAACCTTGGTACCTATTTGAAAGACTTTGGTTTAGCACGTCAAGAAGATCAGAAACATTATGACATTTAAATACAAGTGTCCTCACAATGCGGAATTCTTTGTATATGCGTCGATTTGGAACCCGCTCCCCACGGCCTTAAGGCCATAAGTGGCTCGAAGCAATTCAAAATCGCAATGGAGGAACATCTGCGCACTGCCTAACTCTAATGATTTAAACTTTTTATACCTGTACTCAAAGAGTTAAGAAGAGGTATATTTTGGGTGGAGTGTGCAACGCAGAGAAGGAAACGTTTCCGACTCCATGTATATACATTCTGGATCAGCATCAATAGCCGAATTGATATGCCAGTCCCGTCTGTCCGTCCCTCCGTCCGTCCGTCTTGATGAGCGCCAAGATCTCTTCGCTACCACACCGAATATCTGTGGCATACACAATATTAAAGATACGATATAACTAAAAACGCAGTATCGTAGAGAATGACCATATTTATTAGAATGCCGAACCTGATGAAGATCGGATCATTATTGTAGCCAGCACAAGACCACGCTACTCATTCTCTTTCTGGCTCGCTCACTGTGCATCGTTCAGTGGGCGAGTGCACGCTAGCGGAGAATATGTAGAATCTAAATGGTACATGTATAAACTGCATGTTAGATGTAGAATATGTAGCAAAAAAATGAAAATTTTACATAAATATTAAGATCAAAACTTTATATACTGACTGAGTACGGGTATAAAAGTAGAGTCGCGTCGCCAGAAGCGACTCACACGTTCCTTCTCGTTTTTGTTTTTATTTTCTACGTTTATTTTTATTATTAATGATAAGTTTATTTATTTTGCTTATTATACCCGTACTCAAAAAAGAGTTAAGGGGTATATTAGATTTGTGGTAGTGGAGTCGCAGAGAGGAAACGTTTCCGACCCCATAGTATTAATCTTGATCAGCATCATAGCCGAGTATATAGCCATGTCCGTCTGTCCGTCCGTCTGTCCGTCTTGATGGCGCCTGGATCTAGAGACTATAAAGGAAACCAAATTTGGTTTCCAGACTCATGTGTATCACACTGCTACGTGTATTTCAATTCGCCCCGCCCCTTCCGCTCACACAAGGACGAAAATCTGTGGCACAGTTTTAAAGATCGTAAATGAGTACGTAGAGATGCCAGTCAACCCCTGCGGAGGAGATGAAAACAACATGTACAATCTACATGTTAGATGTGAATGACATTGTAGATGAGATGTGATACAAATGTAGCATGTAATGTCATTTTTTTTTAATTCTAAAATTTAAAAATCATTCTCAAAATGTATATACTGACTGGTCGGGTTGTGATCGTGTCCCGAAACGACTCACACGTTCCTTCCGTATTTAATGGTTTCCTTAATGTTCTTTTATTTTTATATTGAAATTGAGTTGCACCCCGAATAGATTTAAGGTGATGAGGAAGACTGTTCCATAAGCGGATTGCATTGACAAAGAACTGCCTCTTCGAGCAAAGCGATTGAGTTCGAGGGCATAAATAGTTTTTAGGTGTAGGGTTAAATATTTGCAGTAAAGGTAATCGGTTCTTGGGTGTACACAATTTTATGAAGTTCTAAAGTCTACCCAAGTGGTCAAGTTAAGGGCAAGTATTTTATTAGTCAGTGTCGTGGCACCCCTGTATATCATATTTTGATAGGAGAGCATGACTTTATATTTCTAGTTTGGACAGTTGTTTATGAAGCACAGTAGACCAGGCTCTGTTAATCTACATCCAGTGTTGTCGGAGAATGGAATTCTATTTTTATATTAGTACTATTACAAAATGAGTTCACAAGCAGGAAATCACGATCACAATCTTGACGGAAAATATGACAAATCGACACGGCAGATCGGACAAAAGATGAAAATTGAAAAACCACAACAAGTGGGAAGCACATTAAAGCAGCAGGATCACAATGAAACTTTCATCGATTTAAAGACAAAACAAGGCTGGCAAAGAAAATACAATGAACCAACTGGTTATTGGATTGGAGGAGCTATAGGTGCAAAGGCGGCGTCCGAGATCAGCACTGTACGAGGAGAAAATGTCAAATCTGGATTGGACCGTAAGGGAGTAAGTGTCGTAGAAAAGCGAAATGGTATCGGTGCCCGCTCTTTGGGTTCACTACAACAAGCGGCACAAGAGATGGAGCCCTGCCCCAAGCCGGGTGCTCCGCTTATGGGAGGATGGACTCGCCTCGGATCGGATGTTCTAAAGCAAAGCCCACCATCGCCCCAACAGGGCGAAGAGCAAAAGCACTGCAGCACCGAAAAGTTGTTCGTCCGGCAGCAAAAGCTCCCTACTAATACCCGTACCAAAATTCCTCCTAAAGCCAAGATCCAAAGTATTACCGATAACCTGGGTACTCCAATTAAGGTAGGATGGGCTCGACTTGGATCGGATGTTGTGAAGCAAGGCTTCCAACAGCTTCAGCAGGGCGAAGTGCAAGATCAGCAACAAGGTCATGCTAATACTCATTCGATAATCCCTCCCAACGACAAGGCGCGTTGTGAGTGCAACCAATTTTCCGGGCCGCTGACAAGCAGCGACAAGAAAAATTTGTTGACCCCAACAAAGCCCCCAGTCTGGGTCACACAGCGCGCTGGCCGTCAAAAACATCTCAAGAGCATTGAGTTCAACTTTTTCGATGGCGTTCAAAGCCCACATGACGACACTCTCTGCGGGCTCGATTGCCCCAAGGTCGATGATGAAATCCAGTTTCCAAATCTACACTAAGGTTCTTCCTCGCCCACCTAACTCTGTGAAGCGATGACAAAATTCAAAATATATGCTGCCAAAAATAAAAAATTATGCAAGTGACCGAATGCCAAAGGGTCCGTCTACACATCTGCACGGGTATTAAGAGCCTTGCCCTCTAATCTTCCATTACTTCCTATTTCCAATGAACTTCTTTTATTCACATGTACCCATATATTTATCAATTAAACGACTTCTGTTCCCATTTATCATCACAAGATCTTGGATAAGTGATGTTCCTTTTCAGTTTTTCCATTTCGTGTGCTTTTTGTTTTGGGAACCCCGCCTTAAAGCTTTTTCATATTGCTTGGCCATCAATTGCAGCGATGGGGAAGAGCGCGAGTTTTCTAGCTGTGTTTTATTTTTTTACCTCCTCTCTTTCTGTACACCTTTTTGTTTTGCCTGTTTTTGCCTGCAATGTATATTAAATTGAACAACTTCTGGATCTCATAGTGGGATGGACTGAGAGGGTGTAAAAGAAGCGGAAAAAGTACGTCTGAAAACTTTTCTGTGTGACCTGCCTTCCGTTTCCATCTCTCTGTCTGTTGCTTTAATTACCGCTAGTAACACACGTTACCTGTCAAGTCCAGAAAGAGACTGCGCTTTAGAAAGGCAGTGAAAGGCAGTGCAAAGGCAAAATGTTCCGGGGATTGCAAATTAAATGAAATTCTAGAAAGTTTTCCAGTATGAACCTTTCGGAATGGGGGAAGACTGCTCCCCCAAGTATCTATGCCTTGAACTGGAAACAAGTCGGCTAAGTTTCTATTGATTATGACTATGTAGCACCCACCACTGGCACCTTGATTAGGCTGAATCAGAAGCAAACTGTATCTAAAAACCAAAAGCAACCAATTAGGGAGAGGTAGGACTCGGAATTTTGTTGACATGATGAATGTATCAAGAGAGGGGGGTCGGAAAATACAGTTTCAGCTTGTTAAAATTGATTGCCCGGGCCCAGAGCGAAGAGCCAGACGAACAACTACTTAGGCATGTCACCTTTTACTGGTCTGGGCTCTGGAATCAACATTGATTTATATTTGCATTGACACTTCGGCCAACTGACCCCCCAGACAACCCCAACCCAGACCACACACAACTCGATCCGTTTGACTGTCGCACAAATTTGTCCTTGTCATTGTTTTACAAGATGTCCTCCTCCGACCCACACAGAACCATTCAGCACAACCCAAAAAGGGGTAGAGAAAAGGCAGCTGCGGAAAGAGAAAGATAAAAACAGAGAGCTTTCGAAAAGAAACGAATTTGGAGGAGCTCCAGGTGCAAACCTCAGACACTTCGTATATATACGAAGAAAAAAGCCCTGAAATTATAATATTTTCACTTAGATTTTAATATTTATGCCATTGATTTTCATCCAAGAGTGTTTGTATTAAAATTTAATATTTTTCACTTAAATTTTGATATTAAAATAAAAATATTTTAATTTAATATATTTTATATTTAAGTTGAATATATTTCATATTTAAGTTTAATATGTTTCATATTTAAATTTAATATATTTCATATTTAAATTTAATATGTTTAATATTTAAATCTAATATGTTTCATATTTAATTTAAAAATATTTTATGCCTAAATTTAATATGTTTCATATTTATATTGAGTATATTTCATTTTTAAACTAATCGATTATTATTTTGCCTACGCGGACTACATTTCAAGTCCTCATGGTTTGAAATTCACCAAGTTAAAGTTTGCAGAAATAATCGCAACAGAAAACTGCATTTCTTGTGATTATGGCCCTGCGCAAAGATAATTTAAACTGTGTATTCAAGGCTGCAGCAGCGTGAACCAGTTGGGAATCCGAGGGACATAAAAAAAATAATATAAACATATTTAAAATAAATACAACAAATATTTAATTTCATTTAATATGGAATATTTAAAATAAAAAGTTTTCCATTTAGATTTTAAAACAAAAATTTTGAAATCAAGTCATAATAATATTCAATTTAAATATGAAACATATTTATTTACAAACTTAATATATTATATTTATTTTAAAGTGTTTTGTATTAAGATTTAATATGACCGTATTAAAAAAGCCATTTTAATACAATTATATTTGAATCAAAGTGAATTCTATTTAATTTTACTATGTTTGTATATAAAAATCGCATTTTAAATTCAAATATGACTGTAGTTATTTTTACTATGCCTTTTTTCTATCAGTGTACCCTTTAAAGAAGGAAGTAGTGCCTTACCATTAACGTATTGCCAACTGAGTAGATTTTGGACTGTCTCTAGGAAAATTAATCACTTATTTTTAATAATTTCATTTCTGACTTTGAGGGGTCCGAAAGTTTACGATTAGAGATTTAACAATTATGTAGGTACGTACATATATACATTTGTATGTAAATCCACTTCAAAGAATAACATTTTATGTTTTACTTCAGCAATAAAAGCTCAAGTTTGGGATATGCGTGGCTTTCCCATGGCACTCGCTCTACCCCGAAACAGCCTTTAAACATATATATCCAAAACTATACACCATATCATACGCAAAATACGCATTTTACTTCACTCACGTGCACAGTTGTTTATGTAAATGTACATACATACGTATACATATGTACTTATTTGCACTATAGAGAGATAATGTGAAGGATAAATATACTTTTTTGGGCTTTGGTCACGCCCTCGGACAGACAAGTCACACTTGAATAGTCTCGTTTCCGTGAACTGAAATAATTTCAAAGTTGACACACGAAATTACCATTGATAAATGCAGGAAATGTGCTCCATAGACCCCATCAGAACGCTCCATCCACCCCTCTGCCCATTCGGCCCGGCACAGTGCGGTCAGTGGAGGAGGCGAAGCCGGAGCCGGAGCCGGAAACCAACTGGCTTACAGCAGGAGGAGAAGCTCGTACACAATAGCCATGCAAATTGGACACGGCTGCATCAAACTGTTCTGTTCCCACTGACGCAGCCGGCTCATGTTTGTGTGGTGTGTGTTTGCTTAACTTGGTCATCAAGTCAAAAGAAGAGCAAACTGGTGACCGACAAAGAGAAAGAGAGAGAGAGAGAGAGCGAGAGTGGCTTCCTGGCTTTCGCATGAAAAGAATGACCTATAGAGCAGGAGAGACTATCCCATGAGCTGACTGACTGGTCTCTTTACGCTTCCACTGTGGTTGGCCATAATTTACCAAGGACTTTCCCCAATGTAAATTATGGGACGATTGTTAATCAACATAAGCTCAGATACGGTGTAGATCGCACAGCTTTTAGACAGCAGGGCATTTTTATTCACCATTAATCGCATACGAGCCTGAGCCCGAACCCTTTGAGTATATTAAATTGTTGATTCGCTTATGCAATTTTCAATGGAGGTTCCCCCACCCACTGGCTCGTGTAGCTTAAAATGCCTGCGTGGTCCAAGTGCAATTTAATTAATTCGAGTGTACGTCAAAAACGTGCCGCACGTGGCATGACTACCCCTCGAAAAACTTAGTCCCAATTCAATTGCACTTTTCGACATCTTCCGAGGTGTTAGTGTTCGCCATTTTGCTTGCCCGAGATGGGGCAATTTTATTTATAGCTTCCATCAGCGACCGATGGCACCAAGTTATTTTTGACGTGTCGTCCCGTCAACGTCAATGGAAAGTTGACATGCGAATGGCAGGGAAACACCTGTTCCAGGACCACGCTCAATGCTCCATTTTCAATTGACATCTTCGAGTGCCTAATGATGATGGCGGGCATCGTGTTTGCTTATCTACCGAGTAAGTGCGATTTTAATTAAATTTAAGTCACATTGTCAACGCTCATGCACCAAAATGGAGAGGGGCTCGTAGGATGCCAACAAAACAGCAGCAACCAAAGGAAAAAGCCAGGAAAAAGACCGGATTTCGCGTTTTTACATACCCTACATACCGACCACAAGCTCCGAGGTCTTAGCTGTCTCGGAAAGGGAATACAAGAGGCTCAAGTAGGCAGCCATGCAATTTTCTCCACGCAGAGACGCAGCGGGGAGGCCACCACTAGCGCCAAATCCAACAAAAAGGTCTGCAGCAACAACCACCCTTGAGGATGGAGCCAACAGCCAGAAAAACAGCAACGAATATTGCTTTCGCATGTTACGCACACTCCCTGCTGCTTCAGCGACCCAACCACAAATAACCAGTGAACCAGATATCCAACGAAGCCAGAAACAGTCCAGAGCTGCAAAGCAATGGCAAAAACTTCTACATATTATTAAATAATTACGTTATATTCACTTACATTTAAGAGCAGCACGCAAGAGAAAACCACACTCCAAGAAATGAGACGACAATTCCAAGGTAGATGCACACATACATATGTGCATGTAATTCTTTTATTAAAATTCTTCCTCCGATGATATACCAAAAAGGGAAAGATTTTAATGGATGGAGAAATGGCAGTTCTCCAGGCAAGCATACGAGGGTGACACGGGTACTAATCACGGCAAGACTGAACGTGTGGTTTATAAGCGACTATGAAGACTATGACATTCAGGACTTCTGGGACCAATGCATCCAGGTCGAAAGAGGCTGTCGGGGAAGTTCTACCTGGTACTCGATTAATGTAGCTTATACAATATATTCCTGAGCTCCGTCTATCTTTCCTCCTAATGACAAATTTCATAGCTGTTTTCATACCGCACATTCTGTTGACGTTAATCTCTCACTTTCCACCATCGAGGTACCATGCGGCAGTCCAACATATCTCACTCACTCCGACAGGGCCGCTAATGAACTTTTTGGTTCTGAATTCTCGATTCTCCCGCACATTCTAAATTGTGGATGTCACTTTATGCAGTGTGATGTCAAACGAGTCTGCACACAAACTTTTCTTGCCATAGCTCTTACCGGGCAGACTATTTCGACTCGGCTCGTGATATTGAATATATATAAACATACACAAAATATAACTAACTAGGAAAAACACAACATAAGCGTCTGAAAATGGTTTCGTTATTTTGAACAACATTCTCCAGGAATAGAAACCCTTTTTTGCAGCATTTGAACCCATTTTCACAACACTTTGGCACTCAAAAAGAAATATCTATAAAACAGCCCTTAATCAGCGTTTTTCGCTTTAAAACATCAATACCGTCGATTATTGATTTTGTTTCGATTAAATATTTATACATTCATGATTCGTCACCTATATTGTTAGTAGTTGTTTCTTTGTTAAGTTGTAAGAGCCTAGGCAGCTATGGTACTATGCTACGGGCCGCGAACGATACCGGGGGGGGGGGTAGGCACCGCTTCGTTATTTCAAAGCGTGCTTGCAACATTTATTTCATCTGGAGAACCCCATCACAATATAGATGTTAAACACATCTTTTAAAGCACCACGATCGTATTTTTGGAAAATTTTCGATTTTTCAATTTTGTGGGTCTCCACGCTAACACACCTTTTCCACCACGAGGTGATCATGGAAAATCTTATTAATGGTCGCCATACTAATGCCCAAGGATACATCAATCTCACAGTACAGTACAGTGTGACATGACGATCTTGCTCAATCATTTCGCGCACAGCATCGATATTTTGTGGCACAAAAATTCAATTTAAACAACCGTCACGAAATTCGTCCTGCAACGAAGGACGTCCACGGTTGAATTCGCGATACAAGTTTTTTAAATTGGCAATGCATGGTGCTCCATCAATAAAAGTTGAACTCAGCGGGTCTAAGTATTCTTGGCTTAAAAACGCACCTCAAATATAGTAGAAAATCATGACAAATGCATTTTTGACTGAGATGTGTTTTTAATTAATCGTTAATCGATATCAAACGTGGTCGTACATGAAAATTTTGTATGTAATTCATAAAAGTCCAAACTTTTTTGTGAAACTAACCATTTGGTCGTAGCACGACTAGAAGTGGCCTAGGCCAGAAACATAAATAGCACCCCTCGTATTCCTAAACTCTTTTAGAACCGGATATAAAAAATGCAATAACTGGTAAGTAGTATTAAGCTCAACCAGCTGACAACTGCTCTCTTAAATACTTGTCGATTGACATTGATTGATGCATGAAATTCTTCGTTATTGTATGTAGATGTATATATGCATGTACATACATATGTATATATATTCTAGTCTAGTCTCGTGCCATAAGGTGTAGACTGTCCACCTGCCTGGCAGAAAAACTCCTGTCCAAGGACCCAAATCGATACTGACGATGAATACGAGCCAGTCCAACGCCAACAGAGCGTTGCCAGGAGCGATAAGGGAGCCTCATAGACGGAGAAATTCCGAGATGTCTTTGTGCACCTCGACTCAGCTGTTCGTTCCTCTCGCTGCAAGAGTCATTTCGGCTGGCTTCTACAAAAAAAGGCATGCGGCATTGTCATCCTTTATATGCCGTCAAAGTGAAAATCCATGCGAGAAATTATGTGTCAAAGTTTCACTTTTGATATGCCAAAGCATCTTGCGTGAGTCTGGGAAGAAGGATGGGTGAGTGTGTGGTGAGTGGTGAGTGGTGAGTGGGTAGTGTGGATAGTGTGGGTAGTGCGGGTAGATGCGGAGAGTTGGGAGTTTCCCAGCTCATGATGCTGGCATTGCAACGCGACACGCTCCACTGACGCACTGACAAAGACACATTTGCGGCCTCTGCCCCTTCCCAACACAATCAAGATGAGAAATGACACTGGGTCGATGGATTCCGTTGGTTGGTGGTAGGGCACTGGGAGGCGACTGACTAAGTGGAAGTAGTGGGGGTAGTGGGGGTAGTGGGGGTAGTGGGCGTGCTACCAATTACTCGAGTTACTGGCCCAGTGCATGTCCAGGGTACGTAGTCCATAGGATGTCATTGAAACGTATCCTGCCTTTTAGCCTTTCTCCATTGGTCTCCCTCCTCATCTCCCATCCACACACACACACTCTCTCAATTAGTTGTGCCTTGGTTTTTGCAAAAGACAATGTCTCTCTGGTGCTTCTTCTTGCAATTCGACTGTTTCCTTTTCTGCTGATATTTCCTTGGACCGGCGCCAGGTCCCGGTCCCTGCCCACGACTTCATTTTCCATGGGGTATATCGAATTTAATACTACGGAAAGTTTTGTGGTTTTTCCTACACATTTTCCCAAATACCAACACATTTACTTTGGATTTTATTTCATTCCAAAAACCGTAGAAGACACCTTTCGGTACATGTGGTGCAAATTCAGCAACTGAATAACTGAATATTTTTTTTATCAGATAAATGACCCTCTAAGAGGCATTGAAGAGGTCGAAACTCGCTCGCTCTTTCTTAGCCGGACCATTTCTGGCATCTGTACTCGCTCGCTGGTGGCACCATCATGCAAAGCAATGTAATCTACCCTACTTTACAGTTGACAACCCACAGAACGTGGCCTGCCCTGCCCTGCCCTGGCCCGACCCGCCACTGGCCGCCACTGGCCGCCATTGGTCGGTTGCGGTTGCGGCTCCAACCTCAGCTTTGACTGCGGGCCTGGTACTGTTGCTGGTCCTGCCTTTTCTCGCTCTTTTGCGAGCGGCTGCACTCGAGGCTGGATTCAACTGCAGTTTCGGTCCAGGCGCACGGATCCCATCCATCTGCCCTTGCCAGCTTGCCTGGCCAGAGTGCCTTATCAGTGTTTGTGCACTTTGCTTAATTTGATTCCGCATTTGGCACCCGGGCTTTGATTGTGTGTCTTTGCCCTACTTTTTGGAACCTCTGACCTGGTTAAGACGGCTCTCCTGGTCCTGGTCACCCCAGATGGAGGCGCTATCGCGGTCAAAATACGCCAGCTGAACTTCAACTTCGAATTGCAAGTCTGAAGTCTGACCTAATCGGAGGACTTCTCTTGAATGGATTGATTGATAAGAGATTTAATTGATTGCATGTATGATTGGTGAACTCAATCGGGAGTTTATACATTACTTAAATTAAATTAAGGTCCAACTGATGATGTGAATGATTGGGTCCATTCAAAAGAATTAAATTTTAAACGTTTGTGGTTTTCCGTTGTATCTTTTATTGTATTCGATGATTGTCTACATAAATAAAGTGCACAGTGCTTAATTTGTTGATTCTCTGACGTCCGATCTGTTATCGTGTCTCAGTTCTCGCAATCGATCGATCTTTGTCCTTCCAATTATGTCAATCGTTCCTATGTCCATGCCTCCAATTTATTTAATCCGCTGCCGCCCCAGACGTCGACGTCGACGTCTGGTCTGCCTGCCTGCCTGCCGCCCATTGACAGGCTGCAGAATTTATCGGTACCATTAAACGCAGCATTCTATCTTCGATTCCCAGCACCCAATTGGTAAGGGAACCCAAGCGACTGACATGCAATTTATAGCCCGTTCGGGTAATTGACAGACGCTCCTGCTACTTCCTGCTACCTCCCTCCCCCCGGCTCGGCTGGATGTTGCTTCTGTTTATTAATAAATTGTCACTTGCATCGCTGTGTCCCAGACTTGCCCCGACTGTTGGGGCATTATGGTTGATTGCCATTTGGTTGTGTGAGAACAAGATGGGAAGATGGAGGGAGATGGGGAGGATTCCCGCTGCCAATTAGCTGCCATCATGGCTGGCACTCGCTCTGCAGCATCCTGCCGTGGCTCCATCGTTCGATTCGTTGACTAATCCTTGTTAAGCTTCATCGAAATTGTATCATTATCATATCGAGAGCTGCCATTTTTGGCTTACACAATGGCCATGCTCAGTTTTTGCTCCTTCAGCTGCTGCTGCTCTTGGTCTGGTCCCTGTGCCGTGGCTGCCTTGGGTACCGTACCTGAGGGAAATCTCCATTTCTGTCATTCGCCTAACATCTCAATTCAATCTGTATAATGCTGCTGCTCCAGCTCCTCCCGCTTCGATTTTGGCGTTAACAAGTTTTCTTCTCACACTTTATTTATATATATGTATGTATGTATGTATATACGTATCTCTGTACGCTTGGTAGGAGGTCGGGTCCCTGCTGCTGTCCGACTCCGGACATTCCGACTGCTGGCTACGGACTTCAGACTGCTGCAGCAACTTAAGCTGCTTATTATCCCAGGGGGTTGGTCGTTCAAGGCGTGCAGTGGGTAGGGAGGGTGGCGAGGGATACACATACACGCAGCCTTGTTCAAGCACTAATTGGATTTCTTTGAACAATGGCCAACCATTGGACATTTTTTTTCTTGGGCTGCCCAGCGACTATGGCCCGGAAATTCAATTGTCAGTTTGATTAATCTATTGATAAATTTCAAAGAAATGTATAAAAAGTTGTAGTCATAAGGTAATTAATGTACAGAACTGCCCAATAGCCACAGGCCAGCTATTCTCAGCAATTTCTCAATTTATTTAATCTAAAAACCGCAAAAACTGCCTCTGATTCTGCCTTAGCCTTAGTCCAGCGAAACTACAATAGTGCAAGAGATCCAAAAGTTTACTGAATAAGTCTATCGATTGATTTCCTATTTGCTGAAGCTCAAGTATTACACCGAAGCCGACTGGCAGCCTCTGAACAATGCAAATGAACACTGAACGCGCGCTATTGTCTTCCGTTGCTCGGGGCTGCAGTTAATCTATCGAATAATATAATGAAATATCCATAATAACTGCTGCCAGAAGGGAAGGAAGGAAGCAAGCAAGGCAGAGCCATCGATATCCAGACTCTCTTGAATTGTTTTGCTTAAGCTGGAGTGTAATTCGAAGTGGGTTGCCACCACTCGAACAATGTCGGAGAACAATCATAGAACAGAATCGTTTGTCGTTGCCAGGGGATGAAGTTACTGGCGAGAGTAGCAGGAAGAATGAAGCATGGCGGATTGAGGATGGACGGAGTGCTTGGACTCCGCCTCATCACTTACGGTTAATTGCGATGGCAACGGACGCAAAAAGCGCACATAATTCATGCCACTCGGACTCGGACAGCAGCAGCAGCAGAAGCAGAAGCAGAAATAGAAGCAACTGAAGCCAATGCTAACAAGCACATTAATAATATCTTAGCGCAGACTTTCAAGTGGCGCCCACAGAACACTGGTAACTGATGCTGTAGCATCCAACCCAAGGGCACACTGCGTTCATGAATGTAGTTGTGGGCATCTGAAATAAAGAAAAAACTTTCCATCTAGTACATAGTAACTAGTACCCACATAAGTATGTGCATTAATATACATAAGCATAGGAAAGGGCGCTGCTACTGCGCTGCATCTCCACGTACAGTATACAACAATGTTTAGCACCTGCTTAAATAACCGTCATCTTTTTCGTCATCTGTGGATCCATTTTGCCAACTGTCTGCACAGAATGTATGCGTGGCGAACACCGATCTAAATTCTATACAGATCCATGTAAACTTATCTAGCTGCAGCTTTTACAAGTATGTACGGGTAATATATGATGGGTTTTAAATATAAATGGTAATCAACATTTAAAAAGCTAGGATGCATTTATCCAGCAATTAATTTGGAAGCCTACATTTACAACGATCTACTGACAAAGAAAGTAAATAACATCCTAAATACCTAAACTCTTGTATTTTGGATATATTTGTGTAACTGTTGAACACGATTATGATTTGTACACTGTAGTAATAACTACACAATTTATGCTTCACTATTATAACACTATTAGTATTAGTTTTTATGGTATTTAACACACTCAAAATAACTATATATATTAAATTTGCGTTTAAGTTTCATATTTAAATTGATTTATTATGCTTGATTCAATTTCTTTTAAAATCCAGCTTTTTATTTTAATATTCCATATTAATGTCAATATTTTTTGTTTTATTTATGTTTTTTTTTTTAGTCCCCGAATGCACGGTCAGCTGGCCGCCTTCGTGTTAGCGGGGATACACAACCAATGCGCCTCCAGTTGGTTTCTAGTTGCTTAACCATTCAGACCATGGGCTTGAGAATTGGTACCATTCCATGTTATGGTATATATGTAGATTAAATTTCGTATTAATTTAAATGGTAACTAAATATGCTATTTAAATATGACATATTTTATAAATTAATTTAAATATTTCTATATTAATACAAATTTGTGATTCAATTTAATACAACCACTCTTGGTGACAATGGCTATATAAGTGAAATTAGGTTTCTATCCGGATATTGGGTATAGTAGTAGCTTATGGGTTATAACCTCCTATATCTGCCGATGGAATCGTTATGTATATATTATTTATTATACAGCATCAGGACAGCCCTACTTGTCCGCGAAAGTGCACCGGAGCTGGCAAAAGATATCGTACATATGTAGGTGCCAAGAGTAAGAAGAATGGAATTTAAGGTCGTGTTACTTACACGTCATCGCCAAAGTTATCGATGACATCAGATTGATGTGTCATCTGATGGTTCATCGATATCGCGTATTGCAGGGTATGTAAATGTGTTGTATGTGTATTTGTGCCAGAAGCTCTCCAACATATAACAATATTAGAAAATCATACCGACTGGTCCACAATACGAAAATTAAGTTTTCATGCTAGTTTTCCTGTCTCTGTGAAAATGAATTTTTAATTTTAAGCAACTGATTCGGGACATTTTCTTGATGGTAAAAAACACAGAAGTCGGAATGTGGCCAAAGTTTTAGCTGGAGCTATGAATCTGGTGGAGGCAACGAGCTTCAGACGTGGTGGAGCAAAAAGTGCAGTTAATTAATCATTCGGGCCAAAAGTAGTTTGGTGCTTGATTTATTTTCGGCCATAAGCAGCGACCGCCAACAAAAGTTAAAGTTTTTATCTTCCGCCAGACAGGGCTGGCTGGCAGAAAGGTCCCTTTTGGGATGGGGATGGGGGTTGCAGATGGGGGCTGCGGCACTTGGCCAAGTTATTAAAAAGCCTTCACATTGAAAAACATAAAGCAATAAGTGAGTGGGGCACGAGAGAGGTGGGGGAAAACCGCAGCGACAGGAAGTCACTCAAACGGGTGCGGGAAATGGTGGGCAGACGGAGGCGGCTAGTGAGTCGATTAATTAAACCGCAAGCGTTTAAGCGGCAAACCGATTACGGGGTGCACGGAAGGGGGTGGCAGACTGGAAGACTGGAAGACAGCGTCAGTCAGTCAGGTTTAATTTGACTTTCCACCTTCTACCGACGTCTCTCTTTCACTCTCTTGCAGGCCCTAGCCCACGCCCACGCCCACATCCACATCCACACACAAGCACCACACCCGCATCCGACGCCTGTCGCTGTCGCTGCTGCTGCTGCTGCTGCTTCTTCCTGTCCCAACGCGGCAGAGGCAATCAAATTTCGTATTAATTATGTGCTTAACCAAACACCTCACACACACTGGGGCACACACGTACGCTTATGAAAAGAGAACAACATCATCAACAGCAACGAATGGCAGAAGCAGCGCAGTGCCAGAGAGTGAGGCTGTGAGGCTGTGAGTGTGTGCGTGTGCTGTAAATTGTAAACTGCCAGCCTGGGGATACATCGCAAAACAGTGGGGCCCTCGGCAATTTCAGCTCTCTAAATTAAAACTTCTGAAAAAAGTTATCAAAGAAAAATCTTCCAAAATGCAGTCTGCACGATTACATCGTGGTGCTACGGTTGTGGTGCTATATCCAGAAGCCCTAAAATACATTGCCAACGTTCAATTTTGTTGCTGGTGCATTATACAAACATTTCCATTTAATTCTCTCAAGATATTTAATTAAAAATTTGATTAACTTCGATGTGAAACCCTGTTAAAATCAGCAAATGTTAATTTTTTCGGGTTGTTCTTGGTATTTTTATACTAGTCATGTTTTCATGTTAAATTATCTCCTAAATAGAAAGATTCTGGATAACTGTTGTTCCACAAACTAACATTAATATTACTATTTTTAACATTTATTACCCCCAATCGGGTAAGGTACCGGTTACGTATGTCAGATGACTCCGCAAATTAAAAAAAAAAAAAAAAAATCAGGAAAAATGTAAATACGAGTATATAGAGAAGTAATAACTTGGAAAATTAACAGTAAATTAACAGTTGAAAAAGTGTTGTACAGATGGTCGCACCCAATTCACTGAGTTTTGGGTGTACACAACTTCAAGGCCCACTTCCGTTTTTGGTAACTTAGCGTCAGGTAATATTTTGGGTTATATCTTTAAGTCCGTGCCTACGATTGTAGTCATTTTTTGTGAATATAGCGCCACCTAATTATTATGCAAACAGAAATGAATCAATTATTCAAACTATTTTCTATTAAGTCTACGAAGGCAATCTAACGCCAAGAATGGAAAGCCCATTTATCAAAGTTTCCGATTTTTAAATATTTATATATAAATTTTAATATTTAAATACATTTTATTTAAATTAAAATATTTAAATATTATATATAAAATAAAAAAATTACCAAAAGCAGTCACTGAAATGACTTTTGCAACCTCTTTTCGGTTGAGACCCCACTGTGTGGCGTCGATGCCAACGTTGACGCTAGAGAATGGGACAAAGATTATGCGAGGACGCACTGCTCTCCTTTCACCCCTTCCAACAGAGACTCGGCATGGTTCGGCCCGAGGTATATAATAATAAGGTGAGGCGAACCGCCTCCGCGGTTACCATCTTGTGCTCACCAGCAGTTGTCTTTTCCTCTACCATAGACAGCTGCAGTGCGCTGAGTACAAGTGCCTTACCCTATTATTGGTATGTCTTGGCAGCGGCCATGCGGGTCAGGGACAGGCAACAGGGCACTAATTCTTTGGTTTTCACATTTTGCTGGCGCTCGTTGTCGAAATCTTTTTGCGGCTTATATTACACACACACACACACAGGCATCGCTGGGGACATGCGACACATGTTACGGGTCAGTTGCTGCCCGTGCCTGTGCCACCCACCGATGGGCTTAGATTTTATTGATTTGCATATGCATGCTTATGATGAGATTTATTAATTTCGATTCTGCTCCTCTTGTCTCACTTTTTTTTGGGGCTTATGCTCGATGCCCGGTGCACTGGCCTGAGGTCATACAAATCTACGTACAAATGCAAATAATATTGTGTGGAAACTTTCCAGCTAAATGGGTATGTTTGTAGGGTTCCACCACAGTTTGTTTGAGTGAAGGAAGCCAGAAAAACTCAACGCAAAACTGATCCCAGTTGCCTAAATAATTGATCGCTACATACAGATGTATATGCCTAGTTACACTTCAGTGGTAAAACTTTTAACTCTGTGGTAGTTCTTCCTCACACCATGACAACCATCGATGATCCCCGCCCCTTAAGGGGGTCTAAAGGGGTCTACAAAAGTCTCTTTTCTAATTATACGAATGATTAAAATTATTTGTTTTAAGGATTATATGAATATGTGTACCGTGTGCCCCGAATTTGGTTGTCATTAGTGGTGATAATTGCACTGATAGGCAGAAAAGTGCAAATATTTACCATGAAATGAAAGAAAATTCGAATAATAATAAATTAAACTTAAATGATGGCACCCAGCTGATCCTGCTTGACATTTCAGTGATCAATAATAGGGGACTAAAATATTCTAGATAATACTATACATCCAGTGGGCAGAGCCAGAAAACTCAACCTACCCGCCCACGCAGCCCACGCAGCACACGCAGCACACGCGCGATTAGCAACAATCTGTTCAGCAATTAAACTTGAGTGCCATAAAAGTTATTTGTGCAACAACAGCGGGTAGAACGACGATGACAAACGCTTTTAAATAAAGAAGCCAAAAGTTATGCACTTTTTTAAGTGAATATGATTGCATTCTAATGTCAGGCCATAAATTAGCGACGCGGACGAAGGCGTCCGACCAGCCCCGCAGCCATGGCATGACCTCAGCTCAGCACGCGACCGTAGACTCTACGCCACGCCACAGCCACGCCACAGCGGCAACTACATCCACTGGACCCCTCTGCGTGTTACGTGATAGGAGTATGTGAAACTTTTCAACTTGAACGAAAATTTATATGCTGAAAAATACAGAGAGCGAAGCCAGTGCCGACCACCAGCAGCCCTGCCACTGCCACTACCGCCAGCCAACAGCCAACAGCCAACAGCGGCAGCAACAGCCACAGCAACGGAAGAAAGTAAAAATGCGAAAGGAGACTATTTCGGCACTGGAATACCCTCAAGTAGATACCCTCAGCTCGTGTGGAAATATGATTTGAGTAGGGTACGAAATTAGTTTCCATTACTGGCAAAAACCACACTCGGCTCCTGGAGCTATCACAGCCCGCGAGATCCAGGTGACCGAACGGATCCTTCTGGGCATATTTGGCTTCTGTGTACCTTTAAAAGTAACATACAACTACATGAATGGGATATACTCCTTGTGCTCTATGAGAAGAGGCGAAAAATGTGCGAAAAATTCGCAGAAAGCTGGTAGAGGAAGAGGGTGGAGCAGGGGCAGGGACAGGGGGCAGCGCGTGAGGGAGTGATAAAGTACGAGGTTTGGAAGTGGTGGGGCAGCGACATTTTCTGCGGTTTCGCGTGCCACTGGAAAGTTGAACGTGCTCGGCTAATGCTGTAGCTGAAGCTGATGCTGCTGATGCTGCTGCTGATGCTGAAACCGCGATGCCGCCACATCGCACATCTGGCATAGCCAAGCTCCGTCCAGAAAGGCTCCAGCGGGCGGTGCTGATGCCGTCGCTGAAGATGAAAAACTGCTGCGGATTACGTGGTGGTGGTAAAAACTTTTTGACGCTTGATTTTCATGTTGATTGTAATCCTTATATTTCAGCATGATCATGAGAGCCAGAGCCAGAGCCAGAACCATTCAGAGGAGGAGCCCTGGCAAGGGCGTGGCAATGGATCAAACTTTGCTTCCCGGAAACAAAAAAAAACTTGCCGAGCGCTTGATTCCCGTCCTGACTACAGAAGCGGAGAGGAAACTGGCTCGATTCGAGGATGCTGCCTACGGCTCCTCCGGCTGGCTCCTCTTGTGGTCCAACATGCGCATTGAGTGCCGTGCCACAGAAGGCACAGTGGTCATTGTTGCCGATGGCATCCAATGAACTTTCCGCATCGCTGCATTGCCCAGCATAGAATGCAGAATCCAGAATGGAGAATGGAGTGTGGCCCTGCAACAATGCGAATGTGGATGCGAATGCGAATGTGAATACGAATGTGACATTTTCTGCCTTCTGGGTGAATATTTTGCAACTGTTAACGAGTGGTTGGCTCATGTCCGTGCTCCTCCTCTCGGTTTTTGTCCGCGATGCTGATTTCCATTAGGCAGTTGACCATTTCCCCAATGGCCTGACCAAGTGCTGACATGGCTGGGAGATGCTTCAATGAGCCCCACCCCGGGTACTGGCTGGGCGAGTCTTGGGGCCTGGAGGTGGGGCTGGGGCTGGCGCTGGGGTGAGTGTGCTTCGTATTTAACATTTTTGATGTGGGCAGCCGTGGTATCATGCGGAGGCTCGCCGTGAAGGCGAAACTAATTTATTTCCATTAGTCGTCGGCGATGGGGGCTACGTGAAATATTTCCGCTAATTGGCATTTGGCAGGCCACCAGGCACACAGGCAGGACCTGGGCCTACGACCGGCACTGGCACCGGCACAAGCAACGGCATCCACCAAAACATTTTGTAATTAATCATTTTCTGATTTGGCATTTGGGCTTTTGGGGCCTTGCCTCGCTCTCGCTCTCTCTCTCTCTCTCGGCATTTTTGCGGCTATTTGGCATCGCTCGGCATTTTACGCGCCGTTAAAGTTTAATCGAAAAAGTATTTTTGTGGCCAATGAAAATTCCAATAGCGAAATGCCAAATAGCGCCGATGAGAGGCCAACAGCAAACTTCTTGACTTTTTTATGCCCGCCAGGCGGCGAGGGGAAAAGGAAATCTTTGTGTGCGTCCGAACCTCTCGGTGAGTCGGTGGTCGGTGGGGTGCGGTGCGGTGCGGTGCGGTGAGGCAGGACACTTTTGCTTGATTAGTGCTGGACCAAGTAGAGGGCAGATGAGCAGAACGAACCCACTGATGCAGCCAGAGTTGGGTTTTGGGGGGGCAGCCAAAGCCACCTGCAATTGAGGGACGTTGCTCATCGCCAAATTGTCTGACCCGGCTCAACTTTTCCAATGTGTTGCGCTGTGTGGCGGCCATTTGCAGGAAACAAGAAAACTTTTCCCTCTAATGCGCAATTAAGCTAAAATTTCCACTCCTCCCCGCATCTGACAGCCTGGCCACTGAAGAGCAGGACCCAGAAGGAATACACAGTGGACTGCAGGTGGATGGATCCTGCCCGAATCAAGGCGCATCTCAGCCAGACCATATCGAGACAGGAGATGGAAATGATTCCATATATTTGCTATTTTCTTTTGCCTATGGCTGAAAAGTTTTTATGTATTATTAAGCTATTTGTGCTGAAGAATGACTCTCTGGAATCAGCGGCTGTGCAGATTTTTCATCAAAGGTAGCTTGGTCAAGATTACTTTTAAGAGTATTTTTTAAGTATTTATTTATTTATATTATTTAATGCTAAAATTTGGTTATACGTAGCTACTGAGGCCTTAAGCTCGCTGGCAGTTTGGGATAGAGATAATTCTGTTAGTCTCGGAGCTTTGACTAGAGGAAGTTTGAGACAATGTCAGTTTTTTAGTTGCGGCTTATGCGGCTCGATATTTTAATTTTTCAAACTCAGAAAGGTCAGAATAATAAATGTATTTATCTTTTTATCTTTATCTTCCCCTTCCCTCCTCCAGCACTGTGACAGTATTCATTCTCTGCCTCGTTCAGTGCGCGAGCGCCCTCTAGCGGAGGAGATGTAGAAACTTAATGGTATAGGAAGAATCTACATTTTAGATGTTTAATCTACATTGTAGACATAGTTGACAGATGTAGCAAAAATTCGACATAAATCACAAGCTCACATATTTATATACTGACTGAGTACGGGTATAAGAGTAGAGTCGCGTCCACAGAAGCGACTCACACGTTCCATCCCGTTTTATTTTTATTTTTTTATTTTAAGCATATTATCTGAGTGTAACGATTGATTTACTTAATGAGGGCGGAATTTGTTTTAGATTAATTAAGCATTTTGAAGTTGTCTTATAATTCGTTTTCGTTCTTTTGGTTTGATCCAGCATTTTCCTATTTTCTAACTAGTTTTGTCTGATTCAATGAGCTGGGGCGGTGGCTCAGAGGGGGCCTAGCTAAGACCATCGAACGGGTTGCATGTTGCGGGAAAGTACCGAATATAGGCAGTCCCAGACAGCCAGCGGGTGCTAGCGAAGCTGAAACACTCACGATGCACTTGTTGTGCCGCCTTGGGGGCAAAGCACACGCCATCTTGGAGTGGCTGACCCTCTGGTGAAACGGCGGGCGACGAATTGCCATCGACCTGGTCTCAAGGCACAGCTACACCGAAAAGAGGACGGTACTCCGCCAGCAGAACGTGAGTACGCAAGCCGATTGGCTGAAGAAGGCCTGGGCGGTGCTCCCAAACCTCAGCATGAAGCCACAAAAGGAGACACCAGGGACAGCTGCAAAGCGCTCAAGAGTCCAGATAAATCTATCCTTCTCGCATATTGCCAAGGAAGGACACCTAAAGGTGTCCTGGACAAAGGTCGCGCAGAGGTTAGAGCACCCAAGAGTCAAGAGTCACTCGCGATCGCTGCTTCAAACTGCTCGAACAGGACCCTGGACCATCTCCAGCCTGCAAATATATAAGATAGTTACAGGGCAACGTAAAAGTAAATGTCTGCGAAGATCGAAGCACCCGACGACGAGCTGAAGCAGATCAGTCTCCACCAAACGAAGAAATGGTACGTGGACAAACTCTAGTGAGGAATCCCTGCACATCTTACTCGATGCCTCGGTATCTACGATGGGACACATTCATTCAAGACGAAACGTTAGCTGGGCAGTAAACAGCTTCAAACGGTTCCAATCGACAGATCCTGACATTGCAAGATCAACTGTCTGCAATGTATCCTCAAATTCGACTCGCTTGGCTTGAGACAAAAAAAATCTTCATT
This sequence comes from Drosophila obscura, assembly GCF_018151105.1. Taxonomy (NCBI): domain Eukaryota; kingdom Metazoa; phylum Arthropoda; class Insecta; order Diptera; family Drosophilidae; genus Drosophila; species Drosophila obscura. Next base: position 2,007,100 of record NW_024542890.1, on the reverse strand, counting down.
TCCAAAGCAGGGGAAGCCTCCACCTCATCCCACCCCACCGACCAATCAGTCTTTCTATCGTAATTTCTTCCCCAAGCCTTTGAGGGACAAGTCGAGACTACAACTGTGGACAGCCATCGGAAGGGAAAATCCACGGAAACGGCACTCCATGAAGCAATCTCGGTGGTAGAGAAATCTCTTCAACTGAAAGATATCGATGGGGACTTTACCAACGTCGAACATAATGCCACTGCTAAGGGTCTGAATATTTATATATTTTTTGGACATAGTTAGTTTGATTTTACTTTCATTTAGCACTTAGAAATTTCCAGTCATGCTTATTCCACGTCGCTGACAAAACAGACACTAAACCCAATTTTGTTAGCAAACGAATTGCGCTGTAGATCATACAGAATGGGTGCCGTGCTGGGCAGTCCCAGTCCCCAGGCAAGTCTGCCCACAGCGCAGTCAGGAGGTGCGTCAGAGACGGCTCCACGAGAGATTTCCGAGACCAGGCCAAAGTCGCTCTCGCCCAAGCCGAGCAGTCGCAAGCGGACCAAATCCAAGTCGGGCAATATGATGAGCATTGACCAACGATTGTGAGTACCAGCGGAGAAATCACTCGCCCAACGCCATTTAATTTAAAAATTCGCGTGCTACAGACCAGCCGAGGCCATCCACCAGGAGTTCGATCGCCTGCTCGTCCAGGTGCAAGACCATCTGACGGACGTCGAGGAGAGACCGTGCCTAGAGGCCGCCAACAAGATGAAACGCTGCCTCCGCCAGAACAGCCAGCACGCATGCAGGTGCTTCAGTGCCATGGAGGTGTACCGCAACTGCGTGATCCTTGCCACACAGGACCGCGTCGACGACCTGGCCGATGAGGGGCCGCCACTGATGCCCATGACGCCGCCGCAACCCATGCCACCTCCTAGCCGCTCCACATCTCGCTCGAATAGATGGTGGAAATTCTGGCACTGGTTCCGCTAAGTGCGGCTATTGTTTGCTACACTAAAACCAAATCGAAACTCTATACTGCATGCTCGCCGCCACCCCACCCCCCCATTCAGACCGACAACAAAAAAAGTTTCGTTAATTATTCGAAGAAGTCTGCATTGACATTAGAAGTATTTAAATTAAATTCTTTACGTATCCTGTATACAGTTTAATTCTCAATTTATGTTATTGCATTTATTTAGAATTTTCTTTCCGCTTGTCAGATCACACGTTGGCCGAGTACATGTGTAGGAGCTGTCCATCAATGTGGACCTGCGGCTATTATATGCAGATGCAGATGCGATGCACATGCCGCATCCTGTTGCATATTAGCATCCAGGTCCAGAGATGGGGCTGTCCGTCAGTGGGGGCGGGGGCTGTCCCACACAGTCGCTCTGTGTATCTGTCTACTCATTCATCCAAATGTCTATATCATGCAGACGGAACGATGTGGAGCCAGCCATAAGAGCTGCAGAGGGACAGAGGTGGGGCCAGAGGAGAGTGCAGGATTGCAATTTGCAATAAAAGTAAATCTGCTGTGGCGCCGAGAAGCTCCTGGATACACCTGGCTCCACCTGCTCTTACATTGTTCCCCACTCTCTGCGCCACATGTGTGTGGGTGTGGTTTGGGGTTGAAAGCCTTTCGGGCAAGGTAAGCAAACATTAGAATTTATTAAATCCAGCACCAGCCCAGCACCACCTCCAGTTCAAGCTCATGCTTGCACTCGCACAAGGGTCCACGTCCACGTGCACCCAAACCCCAGCCAATTCTTGGCTTGCCCCCTCCCCGCCCCACAGGCGGGCAAAAAAAGAAAAATTATTGCATATAAAACTCACCTTGCCACGGGTGGGGTGGCGACTTTCGGGTCGAGGCGGAGCACATTCAACTTTTGGGCCACACACGGACACGGACACGGACCCACACTCAGCAGGGGCTCCCATACCTCCCATACATACATATATATTTGTGTGTATGTACATATATAATCCAACTTTGCTTTTAGCATTTGGCAGAACAGAACAAACAAGCTGGCAGAAGTGTTCACACGCCAGCTACACTGACCCCAAAAGCGGGCATTCGCGGCACACGATCTCCTAAGGATCGCTCGGGGAGGCTGAGGACGATTGCGTGATCATTGCTGGGACCTTCGCATGTAAAGTTCGCATTTTGGGCAAGTTGAAAGGAAATCGTAAGCTGTTGTGGTGTGCCAGAACCAAAGGCACATCGGACTCGTTAGATTCGTTAGCGTTCCTTAAGCCCTCAAAGCACGTCCAACCTGAAAATGCCAAAGCTTTTTTCGCTACCATTCTGGAGCTTCTGTCGGGATGGTGGGGAGGGGGCGTTGGTGTGTGGTGTGTGGCTGGGGCAAGAGGATAGCACACATTTAGTTCATAAAAAAACAAATGCATGGAGTGCGCAGAGCAGGGCTAAACCATGCAACCAAATAACAGCGTACAGCGTACAGCGTCCGCCCCCAGACTCGGCCATTTCCATTTGGTTGCCCTTTGCCTTTGCCCTAGTACGACCAGCCCCCAGCTCGTTTAGCAGTGTGTTTTTGTGTGTTCCCTCGTTGTTTTTTTTTTTTGGTAACAGTTTTGCCCATTTTTCGTGCGAGCCGGCTTGTTTTTTCCCCCTCTCGTTGTGCCATAAAGATTATTATGAAAGTATTTTGCTAAGCTTTGCTCTGCCCCGATCCCGCAGTCTAGTGGAGATGAGATGAGATGAGATGAGATGAGTGGAGGGAGCTTCTGGCCCGGTGGCTCTATCTCTGTCATGCCATTTGGCTGGCACTCTTGAGGCTTTAAGTGTGCATGCATTACGAGTACGCCATGTGCAAGTCCCCCTCTTACTTTACATGTAAATATGTATATGTACATATATGTGTATGTATACATATGTACATATAATATGCATGCATGGATAATTTATCAGGACAGGCAGGACACAGAATAGTTTTAAATTTGATTTAAGCCTTAACTTCAACGGCCAGTCCGCTCCAACTCCCACTCGTCCATTGTGCCTACATATGTGCATGTGCATGTGCATGGCCATGTCCATGTCCATGTCTATGTCGTTGACTGTGTCTGGGTCTGGGTTGACCAACTGACAGCAGCTCAAATGCAATTAAATGGCCTGGCCGCAAAACAAATCAAGCGCAAATCTGAACCAAACTATTCATCCAAAACTTTCAAATGTAAATGTTCAGTGTAACATGCTCCATTCCATTCCAAGCCATTCCCTCCTTTGGCAATGCTCGCACACCCGCTACCGCTGCAGGCTGCTGGCTGCTGGCTGCTGGCTGTTTCTGTAGCTTTTATTGGCCACATTTGCTCCACTCGCCACCAACCCGCCTGAATGTCAGCTTGTCTGTCCTCACTCGGCTTGCTTGTCTGCCTTGCCTTGCCTGTCTTGTCAGTGTCGGGGGCACTGTGCTACCACAGATGACATCAGGAGGACTGTTTTTTTGGAGTGAAAAATGTGTGTACAATGCACATACACATGCATGTATTTCGGAGTTTAATTATGAAATAAATCGAGTAAAGCTCTTATGTATCGGTTACAAAATGTTGATTAATACAGTTGAAGGTATTAAGAGATTCAGCAATGGATTTCAAATGCCAAAATACTCGTCGAAGTCTGATTAAAAAAACGAAATGGCTACACTACTCGACAATGAACTTTTTTTCCCAAGGATCCAAACCGACTTTTTCTGTGATAGGGGATTTAAAATTTTTTAAAGAATTTGGTTTTTTTCAGCAGTTGGATTTTGAAATGGTTTTTTTTTCAGTACCGTGTATTGCATTTGAAAGACTAATTCGCGCCCTGGAAATAAATTGAATGCAAAGAGGGTTTTTTACGATTACTGAGCAATATGTCTTTATTTTTTTGTGTATAGGTGGTATTTGGCGCGTTTAGGTACGCCATTAAAACTATGGGGAGGGCTTAACCAAACCTAAAGGGACAATACCTTTTGGAGGTGCCGCCAATTGGAACAAGCAAACGACAAGGGTTGTACATTTGGTACCGATCGCGTCCTTGTTCCCAATTGGCAGTTGGGCAGTTTTTTCTTTCCTGGTTGTTAGCTTTCGTAAACCAGTTTGCTTCACGCTTTATATTTCCAACGTACTGAACACAGTTGGGCTAACTCTAGCTGTTTTAATTACCTTTCAAATACAAGTCTTTACAACCAGACGTAAGTAGGATGGACGCCCGAAGCTTAATAATACCAGTTTCAAAATTCAAAAAAAAGCTGCCATAGAAATACATCAAACCATTTCTGCCCCAACTTTAGAGTTTTGTCCTTGGGCGTTTTGGGGTGGCACCCCACGCTTTCCATTTTCAAAGGGTAACTCAAGCGGGCGCCACCTCCCTTTTTTTCCGCGCATGGGGGGATTTATAGGGTCAACGTACTTTTGGACTTTGTTTTTGTTATTTTCATCTGGGACCGCTGTTTTGCCCAGCGCTATTTTTCACGCAATTTGTGGCGCGTTGCGGATAGCCACTTACACAGATTTTTTTCTACAAATTTATAGTATAGATTTTCCATCGTAATAGGACATCACAAATACTTTATGTACATGTATAAATCGGTTATAAAAACTCCATAGTCCCAGTAAAACTATCTGGAGTTGAGCACCAGAAAATGTATCCATAGAATGGGAAAACAGAATCTCTTTGTTGTATATGCGGAGAGCGAGAGAGGCACACTGTTGTCCCTATTAGTGAAAGGAACCTGCAAAACATAATTTTATAGTGTTGCTCTAGACGTATACGTAATGTTGACGCCTCGCCGGACAACGTTTATGGCATTTTAATCTCCTTATCGGGAAAAATATACCCGATTGCTTTTGAAATTCCCAAGGTTCTGCTGCACAGTGTAACTGCATGGCCCTAATGGGGCACCCATGCCCCAGACCTTACAGCCCATTCGATATGCTTGTAGTTGGCGTCTTGGGGAAGGTTGAAGTGCGAGAGGTGATGCAGCCGTCTTGCAGGGCATATGGATATCGGATAGAGCCCATCGAGCCCAAGTTGTTTATTTTCCAGCATGTACAAGTGCGAGTATATGCATGTATGTGATGTATTCAGCTGTCTTCCTCGGCTGCGTTGCATAAGTGCATTTGTCTGTTATCCTGATGAGCTTTTGTTTCACACTGCTCTCCCCAGTCCCCGGCTCCTTCGTGTCTGCCTGTCGTACTCGTAGTCCGTGCACTTGTTTTCAACGGAATCAATTTAGCGGAAGAAGTTTCAGCTGCAAGCCCAAGTTGTTGTCAGGAACTGCTTCTGGGGGCTGAACAGAGCAGAGCAGAGCAGAGGCAGAGCAGAGGAAGGAATGTGTGTGTGGTGCAATTATGCCAACGACAGCTGCCTGACAGCCTCGTCGTCGCTCTATTAATCAAAAGTTATACAAAAAGCCAGCGAACTTCGCCACACGACTTGCCCCAGCAGCCCCCCCAGTCGCTCCGTTTGTATCCCGGTCCTGTTTCTGGTCCTGTTTCTGGGCCTGGCCCTGGGCTGGCTCCCTATTCCCAGTTCTCCATCCTTCTTCCTGTGGCGGCTTCCCCATCCTGCGCCTTCATGTTGTTTGCAATTTAACTTTGCTGTGAGCGAAGGCTCTCCATAAGTTGGGCACAGCTTTCACATACATACATACATACAGACATATATCTATGTCTATAAGTATGTATGTGTGTCGAACCACAGCGGATAAAAACAAGATATAATATTTTATGAAAGCCACCACTGCCCCAGCCCCAGCCCCAGCCCAGCCGCCCCACTGAGGGAGCGCTTGGGCTCATTGCCCATAAATAAATAAAGCAGCCAAACACAATCAAAAGCCAATGAAGCAGACCAGCAGCCACAAATGACAGAAGGAGCAAGTAGCCGGCAAGCTAGCTCCTTGAGACCACCAGCCCAGCGCCATCTCCCCCGCTCCAATCATCATCATCATCTCCGTAATCATCCTCAGCTGAACTTCACTTTGTTCCCCGCCCAAATCTGATGAAAGCAGTCCGATTCTCATTCTTACATTGAATCATTTAGTTGTATTTTTGTAGATTTTAACTTTTGCTCGAATCGAAGCCAAGTGCTGTTTATGATCAGAATTTGTTTGCTGACTGACTGCTTAGAAATTTTTGGTAACCATCCAAGTGCTAGCCACACCATGATTCGAACTACGCCGCTCGTGGATAAATGCAACTGAGCTATCTGGAACGCGAACTGGACTGCATGCCCAGAAGAATATTCAACACCTGAGTTTGGGTTCGCGAATTCAGTGTATTCGGTCTGTTGAGTATTTCGGGTTAAAAACAAGAAGAGGAGGTACAGAAAATAAAATATCGGGCGCAATGTGCCTGCTATAGGGCTCAATTCAAATGCGTTTTTTAATAGATAAAAACCTTAAAAACAGGCATCTGTCTTTTCAGTACTTTCTGATTCAGTAAAGAGGATTTTATTGCTCAGGCTTTTAACTATTTCGCTCTTCTCATTGGTTATAAATTGATCTAGTTGTTTCATTCAATGACAAAGAAATCAGTTAATTATTGCACTTTAGAAGCAGAATGTTGGACTCACATATATGTCGATGAATTATTTTGGAACATTATTTTGCCGAGCACAATTTTATTTTGAGGAAAGTTCGCCACCTTTTAGTTTTAATTAGGTAAGTAATTCACGGTTAGTTTTCTATTCTCCGCCAAGAGGCATCGCTAATACTCTTATACTGGGGAAATACACTTTAACTCCCACAAATCGTGACGATCTTTTCGTTTGCCCCTAAGCATTTACGCCATTTGACTTAATGAAGCTTAAAGACAATAAAACGCTTAAGCACACAACTTTGCCACGCCCAAGCTCAGCTCACACACACACACACTGATACAAGATTGTGTCAACGTCAGACGTCTTTTTCTTGGTCCTGCCGCTTTGCAAGTTTCTGCGCTCGCGTCATAATTTCTATGAATTTTATACACTTTGATAAGCATTCCATTGGCATGCGAGTCACGTTCGAGTCGCGACCTCTTATCACCCACCAGCCACCACCCACCAGTGCCCCACACAGCCTGGCACAGACCTCCCACCACCCAAAATGTTTTTCACTGTTTGTGCTGTAGACTTCTGTCGTCGTTCATGTAAATCAGGCCAAGCGACAATTAAACGCGCCAAGCACGACAATACTTAGAGCTAATGGACAGGGACATGGACCTTAGCTGGACATCATGGACAACCATTGGTGTCGGGGTGTCAGGATAAACGAGAAAGGAGAAAGAAAAGAATAGGTGACCCAGCCTTTGTCGCTTCCGTTCTCACTTCCGTTTGCTTGCCAAAAAGTATAAACAATTAAATTTTAATTAGAATTCCCATCGTTTGACATGCGACATGGAAATGGACACAGGCCGACAGTCGGACAGCGGAGACGGACACAGCAAAATGTCAATTGCCAGTTATCCTGTTGGGCAGGACTCACTACTGTCCTTGACACTCCCATACAGCAACCGTGTAGCAGATCACCGACTTCCGATGTTTATACCTACATGTAAAGACAGCCAAAAATCGTATATATTTTTCTGATGTTTATACTTACATACATAAAGAAATAGTAACGAGAAGGAAAGTTGTGAGTCGCTTCTGTGAACGCGACTCCACTGGCCAAAAGAACTACGAAAATTAAGTTGGAAGGTTTCGAAATGGGGTCTCATCAAACCAATAAGAATTGAATTCTTAAGAGTCTATGTTGCATATTAGTGCAACTTTTCCGTCCAATACTGATTAAATGCTCGATTTTCACTTCGTCCCTTTCCTTTTATTAGCTACCATTCTGGTGTCCCCACTAACAGACTGCGTCCTTTCATTAAGTATTCACTCAGCTATTCGTGCTATTCGTATTATGAATATATTGGGTGGTCCAGCCCGTGTTCGCTCCCGCCATAATCGAGTTGCGTTCAAGGTGCTGTCGTGCTTGATAGTATCACCTTGGTCCCTAGCTCATCTCGTTGCTATTTCACGGTCTTCGTTTTCGCCAGGGTTAACTTCCAAACCGCCTGTATTGGAGCACTTGAGCAAAGCCCACGAGTGTGCACCCTTCTGGAAAAACATAATGTGGGTGTTTAAAGTGCAGGATGAAGTGCATCTAGCTCGGTGCTTCCTAGACTACCAAACTGGTGTTGCACCAACAAAGAGAAGTTTTTCCATGGAGGTAAACATTTGATTTTAGGTACAACAAAGGGTAAGTGGGTATTTGACTACACATTTTCACAAAATATTGCGTAATTTTCATTTTCCCACATTTTTCGGGGCTTTTCCGGTGCATTTACTGACAAAAAAAAAACATATTTAACAGCTGAAAATAATACCTGTTGTAAATTCTCCTTGCAACGAAGCGCGCCGCGCTAAAATTGTTAGAGTTTCATAATTTCCAGAGGTATTTAAATACCCACTGGTTCGTAAAGGACTATTGTCTGCTTGAACGGTACATCAGCAGCCTGGTATGGTAGCCTTCGTATCGTGTCAGTCGTACGGTTCGAAGTTTTTCATCAAAATAGATGAGAAAATAGCATTAAATTTTATGTTAAATTGTAATACATCTGACCTTTACCATACTCATCTCAGACAGACATAGGCACAGTCATAGACATTAAATTTCGTCTGCTTGGTTATTTATTGGCCATCTTTGCCACTTCACACGTCACCACACCGATGCCCGAGCACATGACCGAGAGGACCAGGACCACCTCCTAGGTGTGGGCGAGGTGCTCAAAAAGTGCTTGTAAATTAAACGGGCTGACAGTTAATAGAAAACCGAAAGCCTCTCATTTGCCCCATTTGCGGTCGGCACTCGGTAAACTCCCCACTTGGTCGGTTTGATGGATTGCCGGCTTAGTTTTATCCAGTTAACGGCCGTAGTCGACAATTTATGCTCCCCCACCTTTTGCGCAAAGGTGTCGAGGGCGTTGCCAGACCCATAAAATACCTACCAGTACCTTCTGAGGTGTCAGTGGTGTTTTGGGGATAACTGCAGCCACGTATTTGGGTGCTTGCCGCAAATTTTAATGCCCAAATTGTGGCTAATGAAAATGTATAAAAATGATTTGTGGATTTCCTTGAGCTTTTTTCCTTCCGCAAGTGTATACGAATAACGGTTTATCAAAAACACAGATAAATGGATGAAAATACGATGCACGATTTTCACCACCTGATGTTGAGCCTCGACACTACATATGAATATTACCCGTGACTCAGTTTGATTTGTGTTTGATTTATATTTATACAAAAAACTATAATATTTTAATTCGACTAATGACTAATGGCCAATGTTTATACCTCTATTCTCACTGCGTCAGGGAGCACCACACTGGACGGGGACCTGTTTATCTCTATATCAACTATGTCTGAATGTAGAACGGGGTGGCTGGATGCTCGCTAGAAGGTATGATAATCGGTTTTTATTGACTTTTCATGATTTTTGGCATGACTCCGTGTTTGTGCCCAGTGGTCACAGCAGTTGCATCATATCCATTTCCCCCGACAAATAAGAAGAATAAAATGTAAATAATTTTTCTAAAAACTAAACAAACTCAACAAATTTGACAGATCGTGCAGTAGACATCGTGCGACAATTCAGTTCGAAGCAAAAGAAATATAGTTTTCGGGTATTAATTATAAAACTATCCTCATGCGGAAACCCCAAGAAAAATTGAAAAAACTTTGGTTTTTTGTGCATATTTATTTTATTTGTATATAATCATTGATATACAGTGCAGCAGTGGCCAGTTTCACTGAACCGTAATGTATATGTACAATGTACACCCAAATGTACATTGTATGTACATGCTGTGATGGTGACGTACGAGTATGTACATATAGCGGACATGACATGGCAAACATAAGTGACATTTATACAATTATGACAATTAAACGGACAGATAAGTAGATTTTTATATCTTAATTGGCACCAAGAAACGTTGTCTTTCATAATATTTATAGTACTGGTCAAAGGTATTAGTTTTAAGGATCATATGTGAATTTAACTTTTCCTTCCATTTTATAGCACATGCACAGGCCTGTGTAATGACTGTAGTCCAACGTAAGATAGTTTACGTGAAATAAATACCATAAATACCCATTATTTGGGTCTTTGATATTTCAATGAATGCTACAGGAATGTAACTTTCCTTTTAACAAATTTTACGACGTAGAATCGTTGATATTCGTATTTAGATATTTTTGGAGAATGACGAGTAACGTATTTATTTATTTGCAACAGAAAATATTTGAATGTCATCGGGATAACAACTTAACTTATTTTCTTTGCCATCCTCAGCCCAATCTGCCTTTGCCACCTGCAACTGGACTCAGGGGATAGGCCCGCCAGATGAGCCTGGGTCAAACGGGTCAAACCTGGACTTGTCCCAAGTGCAGCTGACCGTAGGCTGTCCGAGAGAGGTTTGAAGAGCCGACGGGTCCGACAGTGTTGACAATGCTCCCTGCTGACCTAGTTAGTGCCAGAGGCATGGCATCGACCGGAACTTGAATCACATTTCCCGTTGTCTGTCAGACGAACTGCGATGTAGGTCCTGGGCACAGATTTAGCTGTGTGTGAACGCAGTGCTGCATACCACACTCCCTTGGGGCGGATGGGGCGATTGGGGCAGGCATCGGAGCATGTAAGTCCGTCCTCATGGACCCCTACCGCCACTATGTTTATGGGGTGGCCACTAAATTTCGATAACAATAAAATATGATTTTTTCTTTCTTCCTAAGCAAGTGGGCTGTGGGGCTGTGGGTAGCAGGCGGGGAGCGTATCTGAAAGGAAAACACAAAAAGAAATTAAGGAACTGGCCGGAACCCAAAAGGACACCAAGTCACAGGAATCAGGGTGGCGAAGAACAAACAACAACAAATATACTGTATATACTGTATACTGGAAACAAAAAAAAAACGAGAGCAAACCTCCCTTGGATATTGCCCAGCGCCGAACTGGAAACACTCTGTATAAAGGTCTGGGCCAAAATCCATTGAGATTTCGGTTATCTGTAAGCCTTAACTACTTTTCAGTGAAATCTCTCAATGATCTGGCCTCTCAGTAGCTGTCAAAGGGAGTATCTATTGGTTATGATCACTGACGATGTACATCCTGCAAAGCAGACGCATGGGAGAAACTAGAAACGACAGAAGGCATTCAATTCCATTCTTTATAGTCCTTACCATCATTTCTACACAAGGCTAGTTCCGTTAAGCTCGAGGAATATTTAACATAGCCCCTTCAAGCTTTACCTACTTTTCGATATTATGCCTACGAAATCCTTCATTGCATCCCAAGAGCCGTCACATGGAAAAGTTGACATGCCTTCCAGGCCCAAGGGCATGAGGAGCCAACAAAGCGTAGAGTAAATATTACAAAAATGTATTACACAAGACCCTCAGCACCCACTGCCTGCCGCCAACACGGCCACGCTGAGGAGGCGGTGAAGAAAAGGGAAAATGGCAGACGTGACAAAAATGCTTAAGTGAAAAGTTACGAGCGAGCGGCGGAAATCGCTTTTCCTCCTCCCCTCTACCCCTTCCGGTGAGTTCTGGCTTTGTTTTCCTTTACTTTATTTTATTTTGGTTGTTTTCATACCCCTCTATGCAGTACCGTACGGCGTACAGCGTACGCCAACCCACAACCGTACCCGTCCAAAAAAGTTGTTTCGCGCATCTCTGCCGCTTCGTCCTTCAGCTTCGCCTCCCTCTTGTAAGTATTTCCTCTTCTCCCTTTTTTGTGCGTAACGTTTTTGTTTTTCTCTCTCGTTGCTGCTTAATATTTTCTTGTTTACGCTTTGTCCGCGGAGGTGGGGGGGTAGGGGGACTGGTGTAGTGGGTGGTCTGGAGCGGTGGTTCATCATCCTGCCCGCTCTCCTGGCTGCCGCTGCCGTCAAACTTTTCACGCACGCCTGCAGCCGGCAAGCGATTTCCCGGCACGGGTTGAAGACGCGCACCAAATCGATTTCCGCTTCATTACGCCACCGCTTATGATGCTCCCCGCAGAGAGCCGCAGACAGCGCCGAATAACGTGCTTCCACGACTCTGTATGAGAGAGCGTGCAGAAAGGCTGGCAGAGCACTTCAAATCGTATCAATCATCTCCCAGAAACACTTTTCCCCATTCGCACACACACGCTCCGACTCTCTACCCACGCAAGCACAAGTAAGACGTCGCTGAAATATTTTGGCCCACTTACTCAAATGCATGTACAGTGTACACATGTACATATGTATGTATGTATGTAAATACAGGCACTTGTCAGTGACGATTAGAGATGGAATCTGAAAACACGCACCACTTTCGCGTCCATCGAAATGTTATTATACCCGTTACTCCAATAGTTTAGGGTCATATGTATTCGTTTTGTGGTGCGTGGTGCGAAGTGCAACAATTAACATTAGACCGTAACTAGCTGTCGTGGTTCCTCCCATTCACTCCATGCTTTTACCATCTCTCATGCCAAGTGTGAGCAAAACTAGGAAAGATCGCTGGCTGCGTTAGCTGTTCTACAAAAATTCCTAACCTACCCGCATTAAGCAAATACAGAAAGGGAATATGCAATCTTGGACTCCGATAACAATTCCGGCACTTACATATGTACTGGCTAAGTGCCCGGTATAAAAGTAGAGCCGCGGCACTTGCCACGGCTCACGGCACTTTCACTCATTTTTCATCAAGGAATTCATGGCAAATTACCTGGCTTTGGGAGCTTTTATGTAGCTTGTATGGGACCAATGGGCAATTTTTTTGTAATATATCATATCTTAGTTACATACGAATTTATGGTACATAATTATAAATACATTTTTTAACTAACATACTTACATATCTGCTTATTTATGTACAATTTTGCATCGAATAAGGCTCTCACGGTCACGCACAAAATTGAGTCCCGGCCATGACCATCTCTAGATAACAGACCGAAAATTGTTTGTTTGTTTTTGCATGCCATTCTCCGTTACATTACCCCTCCCTGGCAACTCTTCTACTCACGCACCCTTGCGCTATGCTGCTGCTGCTCTGTGTGTTATTTCGGGGCCGCTTTCATGTCATTTTTCAAGTTTACACAAAATATTTCAAGTGTTTGATGTCTTTTGCACCCGAAGCGCATCAATTTCTCGTTGTTTCAGGGATCCCCCCCGATCCGCAATACATCATATGGTGTTGCCGCCTCCTTGGGCTTATCTCAGCCCAACCCAACCCAACCCAACCATTGGCACGGTGGGGCCTGTGGCTAGATCCAGCTGCTCCACAACTGCGCTGCAGTTGGAGCTTAGGTTTTGCAACTCAATTATAATGTAAGCCCAGCGCGGAATGAGAACGAGACAAAGACAAAGAGAGAGGGAGAGAGAGAGAGAGAATATAAAAATTTGGCGGCGTAAGTTCATAATTGCATTTGTTGCTTAACGCCTCAGTCAGGGGCCTTGGCGATATACTCGTACAGTGGATCCCTCGAAACCATGCATCCCTCCTTGGTGCCCGTTTTCAGAAATGATTTCTCCAGCATTCCACCAAGGGGACCAGCTGCTGGGGGACATCTGGGCGTTTCCCAGGCGAAAGCGTTTCCGTGGACAGCCAGCGCCAGCGCGCGTTGGGCAGAACTTTTTTTTGTATGCATTTCGTTGCATTCCCACTTCAATTTGAACGTGCAATGTATTTTTAAGCACTCAACTCGTTGGCTGGCTTGGATGGAGGGGCGGGACGGAACGGGACGGGACGGGGACTTGTCGCTGGCAACAATTGCCAAGTGCAGCGGCGAGGAATGATCATTATCATCGTCCACATCATGATGATTGCCACTTGGGCGCGTATTTGCGTCGAGCTTTTTTCTCACTTTCCACTTTTCACATCCATCCAGTGCACTGGCAATGTATGTACATGCCCTAGCATACTTTCCTGCTGTACTCTTTCCCTCGTTTACTCATTCTTTGTGTTTCACAGTACCTGTTCGTGTTTTTTTGTGAGTCTGCAAGTGTGTGTGTGTGTGCGGTCAATTATTTGTTGCTACTTTATAAACTGGGTCCGTTTTTTCTGCTGTAGCTTTGTAGCTTTGTAGCGTTGGAGAGCAACATAAGTGGTGCATAAATTGAACCCATGCAACCGATTGTATTATATATATATATATATGTATGCATATGCATATGTGGCAGATTAGTGGACGTGGCAAGTCAAAGGAAGTTCACATTGAAGAGGTCTCAGTTCAGAATCAACTGCAGCACAAATAAAATCGTTAGATGATCATGACATATCATTCTTCGCACTGAGCCACTCAGCAACGTAACGGAACGAGTCTGGGCCTGGCCTGGCAAGCACAAAGTTTTCAAATAAATTACCAGCTGTGGAAGGAGTGGAAGCTAGTGTTTCTGTGTTGCGAATGGGGGGGAATGGGAATGTGGGTTGTTCCATTTGGTATTCTCTAACAGAAACCAAAAATATTTATTTAAAACTCTCCTCTTAATGGTCTGGGAAACACGCAAACAAACAGCAAAAAGCAAAGAGCGCACACAAACAAACACACACACACACACACGTATGATTGCACACATACTCCGACACACGTATGGCACACACTCGCCTCACCTGCTTAGAAGCTCTCCCCCTCACCTGGGCGAACATTCGATAATTTGAAAGTAATTCGTTTTAAGAAATTTACGTGATTTGCTTAGCAACCAAAAAGTGTGCGCATTGTGTGTACTTCGGGATTGATGGTCTCCCAGGAGCGGACCAGGGGGAGGGATTCGTGGGCGAAAGCCACGATTGAGTAAGTTGGGATTCCCTGGAATTGAGTTGTTCAATGACAGGCCATATTTTCGTGGAAGTGATCTCCTTGGCTGGTTAATATGTGAGAAGTTTGCGTGCCGGAAAATTATTGCCTAATCACTGCTCAGGGCACCTATTCGAATCTGCGCCGGAAGTGGGTAGTGGTTGGCGGGTTGGCGGGTTGGCAGGTTGGTGGTCCCTGGAGGGAGGGATCAGGAACTGCGACATTGGTGACTGAGCGGCGAAAGTAGCCGCAAGTAAAAGTTTCCTTCTGTCCTGCCCTTTTCCCCCACCACTTCAACCCAATTCTGTGGCAAAAGAAAATTTGTAGGCTAGAGAAAGTTTTTCCTTTTCTGGGCAAGCGTTGGCGTAGAACTTTCCTATATACTTGCCATACCCTGCACTAGCAACGGTTATGCTCTAATGGCTGAGATGAATGTAACAGCCAAAAGGCGTATGTAGTACATGTTTATGCATTTTTCTCTGGACCCCAAGGTTCTTTTGTTTCTATCTTTTGTCAGACATTGTATTTTGTGACATATCCTCGATTTTAGTATGTGGGTCCGGTGGGTGTTAATAGCGGGTATCTCATAGTCGAAATATCTGTAAAAGTACACAAATATATATCCCTATATATGTATGTTTGAGTGTATACCAACACTGTCCTTTTTCTCGCTTAGTTTATCTGTTGTTTGGTGGCCCTAAGGCAGGCAGGCAGGCAGTGGCAGACAGACAGAGGCCGTCTGGGCGTGGCATGTGCAAAAGTTTTCGTTGTGCGCTGAGCTCCCAAAATAAACAGGCAACAATGGCAACGAGTGGCAGGCGGTTAAGCTGACGGATTGTGGGCGAGGAGACACGGGTGGAACGCGCTCAGGATCTGGAAGATAAAGCGCTGAAAACTTGAAGCCGCCGGGAAGCAGTCGACAAAGTCGCTCAACGGCGGCAGCGGTAAAAGCCCAGAAATTAAAACAAATTGTGCTTTATATAATTTCCATTAGGGTTACCCATGCTTATCCGCGCAGCAGGAATTTCACGCTGAGGGCCTCTCTCGCAGACGCTGAGCCAGCGCACAGTGGGGCCTCAGCCGAAATGTGCTGCTAAAGTTGCTTATTTTGGGATCCGTTTTCAACCAAGGTTAACAGTTTTTTCAGTGGTCAGCAAATAATTTTAATTTCGGCCTCTTTCAGAAGAACTAAAGGGCAAACTATGCATTTTATGATTCTTTTTTTATTCTCTTTTATTAGGTGTATTGATGGTTAACAATATTCCGATACTTAAATAGATAAAACCCATTCACAGAGTTGATTACGAAGTAATTGAGCTACTCAAAAAGTGACTGAAACAAATGGATTAGGATAACATATATCACTAAACATATTTATAAAAAGTTGAAGTGAAGCAACAAAAGAAAAGAGGATTGACAGGTGAGAGGTTGTAGGAATCAGCCAAAGTGACTAAATGAAGCATTAAGTACAGATACAAAAAGTGTTGATAATCCAAATGTTAAATCAAAAATAAAGACAAAGGAATGTTAAGTGAATGAAGCAGAAATAACCCAAAATGGATATTTGCAAATTAAGATTTTTTCTTGATCAGAGGGAATGGGTGAGCCAATAGGTTTCCCATCTATCAGTTTCTATGCTAACTAGTCTTCCAATATTATATTACACATATGTACATATGTACAGATCATTCGTTGGGATTGGCTAGATGGGGAAACTATATCATATCCGTCGAAAAGACATGCGGCGCATCGAAGCTCGCTTCCTTATTGTGTTCGATTTTCCTTTAAGCCAACATTCTGAGTACCCCTGATTTGTATGCCCTATAAGTACAATATATATGTATATGGCAAGATAAAATTGAAATATTAAGCCAAACAAATCAGGCAAGCATTCGACACGAGCGGTATTTATCAGTTGCTGGCTGGAGGACGGTTGAGGAGCAGGAAACGGAAGCGGCAACGGCAACGGAAACGGAAACAGGCGAAAGGGCTGGCGATGGCTAGGACGAGTGCTGGAGCGAAGCTGATGATGCTGGCATCGTCATTGCCATGGCCAAGAGTGAATCAGGACGAGCTCACGCGGCTATTGACGTTGAGCAAAGGCTTATTGGCGTACTTAATCCTTTTGGCAAATTCTAATAAATTACCAGACCAGACCAGGGACAGCGCCATCAAGTCCAAAAACAACACAACAGCCGGGAGCCATGCCAAAAAAAAGAAACAGAACAAAACAAAATACTCGTGCAACAGCAACAGAAAAAAAAAAAGAAAATCATCAATAGGCCATGATGAGTTTCTGATTGCAAAGCAAAAAAAAAGAAGGCAAGGCAGGCAGAGAACCCAAGGCAAGCGCTTGGGATGGGATGGGGAAACAGATGGATGCAGACGGCTGACAGTGGACCCTACTGATAGCAATGATGGCTCGATGGCTCCCTGATTGTCCGAACGATGCGGCCATGTCACACGGGTTAGATGGCAGCGGGAACGAGAATGCCCCTGGAGAAGGGAATGGAGTCACAGAGTCCTTTTGGATTGGCACCGAGATTGGTGACTATGGGGCAGTCATCAAATTGAACTGACATTTTATGTGTCTATGTGTCTGGGGGTGCCTACCTTGAAGTCGAAGTCGAAGTCAAACTTAAATTGAATGCCCGTTTTCAGACCCGCTGGAGTCCTTGCCACGAACCCTACTGCTCCCCTTCCTTCTGCCGGCGTCTGTTGATTTATTTTATGGGCATTGGCTCTGGCTTATCTCTGGCTTTTCCTGTTCGTGCCATCTCCATTCCAACCCCGAAACCTTCTTTTCCGGCATCTACTTACTTGTCTTGTCTGCCGTTTTTATTGTAAATGCTTTGCATATTTTTGATTGGCTTCCCCGTTGCGAAATAAAAAAAACAATAAGAATCCTTTGTGCGGGGCGGGGGGAGGACTTTCCTTAATTTTGTTGGGCCTTCAGCTGCCTCTAGCCGCCATCCCTTTGCCCAGTAGAGCTCCTTCTCGACCTTTAAAGACTGTTTGATCAGGCTGGGGACTCGTCTGGCCCCGTTCCAAGCACCCGCAAATACAGACCGCTAAATTATGGCCCAGCTGTTGCTGTTGCTGATCTGCTCCGTATCCTTATCTCTTGATCATAAAAGAATCGAGTTCCAGCCAAAAAAAGCACAGCCTAAAAATATACGATTTTTAATCAATTTCTAATTTAATTGAGAAGGGGATTTTGGGGGCTTAGCTCCAGTTATTGTATAGATATTCCCTCAAAATTCGACTATAAACAAATACCTTAAAATGAATCCAACCATTTTGAAATCTCAAGGTCAAAGTCAACTTCCATCTCGGTCTGCCAGGGTTTCACTGGGGCTGCTCCATCGTTGACAATTTTTGCTGTGAATTTCGCTGGCCACTCAAAAATCAGTTTCACTTTGATGATAAAAATGTTTTGTGAATTTCCCGCTCGAATGGACATTCTGGCAATTAATCATTAGCGAAAACCGCTCGCCTCTCACCAACGGGCACTCAACTTTTGCCTAAAAGGTTCACCCACTCCCCCGACTCCCACTTGAATGTGCACCCCCGCTGCCCTGGCCTGGCCATGGCGGACTCCCTCGCGAGCCGAACCTGAGGATGATAAATTACACGAGCGGAACATTACGCAGCGTTCCATTCCTTCAGACTGCTTTTGGTGCGAGTGTTTCTGGAAAAAAGGCGGAGAGGCGAAGTGCCCTGCAAGGTTTAAGGATCATCAGCGACAAAGAGTCAAAGTAGGAGTCTCCCATGATTACTAATTGAATTGGCTAGATATGATGTGCTGCGAGGAATGTTCTTCGATCCATTCTCGGGCCGGCGTTGACAGCCGTGAAAATCAGGCTTCAAGGAATGTAGCTCCTTGATGGATTTGCCTATTTTCCCGTGCCTGATTAGTATTCCCAAACTGTTTGCAGCTCTGTGCTCTGTGCGTCGTGCTTTGTCCTTGGCGTCAGCGCAATGTCTTGAGACTAATTTAACGCTAAATTACGAGTTTTGGAGGCGAATTTTTGACTTACTATACGCTGCCACGTTCTTGGCAAATGTAAATACGGGCAGGACGATGCTGTGTCGTGACTGGAAAAGGCGTTGTCGTTGATTGATTTGCTTCTGGGAATTCCTTTTACATTTTCTACCCTTTCCCCCTTCCGTTCACTGTGAGACCAAAGTTCATGGCTTTGGCAAATTAATTAAGCAATGCTGAAACCACTTGAGCCACAAGCATAGAGAGTGAACACAATGATATCCATCTGTGGTTCAGGTGGCAGGACGTACCGCAAAGAGTGCCGTGGGGAGGGGGAGGCAGGCAGCCTGGTTGAGACATCGTTTCGGCAACAAAAGCCAGCAAAAGGCAACAATTCTTACCCACTAATAAAGAATAATATGACTGCCATAAAACTCAATTTATTACCAAAATGTCGACAGGCAGCAGCCCGAAAACCCAGACCCAAATACAGACTCCGACGCTGACTTCGACATCCTCCGACTCTCGGCGCGTACTCGTATGTGTGCCACTGTGTCTCTGTGTGTGCGAAAGAATTACGAGAGAGCAGGCAGGACGAAAAGGAGAGCGAATGACGTACGGAAGTGGGGAAACAGCTAAAGTTTATGCTGCCATTTTTGTTTGGCAATTTTCTATTTCTACGAGTATTTCAATTCCAAGGCGTCGTTTTATTTGCATTTGGTGTGGGAAAATACGCGTACGCGTATGTATGTGCGCGACTGAGTCCTGGCCTTATCAATCTTACCCTGCCAGTCGGATGAGTATATGGCATAATCGTATTGGGTCGCCGTTCTTCTACGATCTACATCGAACACAATTTCGCATCCAAAGTAAAATTCAGGTCGAACCGCGTACGAGCATCTTTACAGGATAAAATAATGGTAGTATAAAGAGCTTTCTGGGTTTCCATATCCCCACTAACTCTGCAAACTCCGTAACATTGCTTGTGAAAAAAGGGTATTATGGCTTTCTGCCAGCTACTGCGATAATCTGCTAATGCATAAAACGATAAAGTTACCTTACATACATTTTCCATGTCTGTTTTAAATCCTCGAATATACGTATAGGAAAAGGATTAGTAGTAATTGCAGTACTTTAAGTAATAACTTTGAGGGTAAATTCGATATTTGAACAAGTTCTTTAATTCTATTTAATAAGTCAGTGAGGTATTACCTCCTATGTAGCAAATCCTGATTACAGCTGGCCATGACGTGGACTACCTTACTAATAATTTAAACCATTTTATGAAGTTACATATATCAAGTTTTTCAATGCACCGTTGTCAAATTAATGAATATTCCGCAAAATATGGTTTATATCAAATATTAAATACTTCGACGGAGAGTCACAACTTACACATCCATACCTCAAAATATTTAAAAAAATCAACTATGGCACAAGGGGTAAAAGAGGATAAACAAAGTGAAAGAACTAACATTAGAGTATACCTAGTATTAGTGGTTCTAATCTTTGTTTCTAAAGTTTTACCATTTCTCAAAACAAGTGCGAGAAAAATACATGCCAAATGTGTATAAAAGTAGAGCCGCGGCCCTTGCCGCATCTTACGACGTTCTCCTCCTTTTGGTTCACTTCCACTGCTGCTGGTTTTTGTTCTACGAGTATTAGTACTTAAGCATTATTTTGCTTTTTACAGCTGGCTATTTGTTGCTTTTTGTGATGGTCTGCCGATGTCACTGAATTTTGTTGGCCAGTTGTTGGGTGAATTCACCGGCCGCTAAGTGGCCACAAATTTGGCTGACTTGCCAGTTGCCACACGAATGAACTATGCATGAAGATGCCCCAGTCCCAGGGCATAGGGTGGGTGAAGACAGAACATCTAAAGAACAGTTTCGACCCGCTAATACAGGGCCGCAGTATGCATTGTCTGTGGCAGACACCGGAAGGCAGTCAGGCTGACAATCCGACAAGTAAATTGCTGTGTTAGATGGCTCCGGATGAACACACGGACGTAAGATGATTGCTAGAGGGCCTTTGAGTGGAGGGTAAGCGGCCTCAGAATAAGAAGACCACTCGCTGGTACCCAGGTGAATTGAACAGATGGGTAGCGGCCAAATCAAAGATTACAAATAGCTGACTAGACTTGTGAGTGGCGCTTTAAAATATTTAACTTGCATGAGACTTGGCTATGACTGAAATAGACAAAAAGCTTCAATCACTTGCGGTTTTCCTCTCCCGAGATACACAGATAAAAGCTTATAGCCATGCAAACAGGCATTTGTGGTGGCTCTGATGGAACCATTACGCCATTACGATATCCATTAAAGAAAGAAAATGAAATGGAAAACCTTTTATGTTACATTAAATTTGACTGCGTGGTGTCGAGTGGCAGAGTGGGCGCCTCCTGTCTTCAGCCCGAGCAGAAGGGGTCTCTAATTTCGACTCTAACTCCGACTGCGTGCGTTGCGTTGCGTTGCGTCCTTGTCAGGGCCATGTCGTGGCTGGGGCTTGTCAAAGTTGTCGCAACATTGTGGCGCTGTCAGTGTTATTGTCGCTGCAAATTATGGCGGCCTGAATGCGTAAATGATGCTTAATTAACATTTACTCGGGTTCCAGCCAAGCGAGAGCCCTGGCATGTCTACAATGTGGCCTGGCCCCCTCCCTCAACGTCCGCTCCCTCCCCCTTTCCTGTTAGTGCCTCCCCAGTGCCCACCACACAGCTGAAATTGCAAGTTATGCGCGTTTACATGCCGAAAATAAGCAACAAGGCGAAATGGGAGCAACCCGCCAGCGAAGGATGAAGCAGAGCAGAGCAGTGCTGTCGTATGAGGGGCGGGGGGGGATGTACGGTCACATGCCACTCAAAGGACATTCAGGTGATGCGAAGCGCATCGTGAACGGAAAGCGACAGCCGCAGAGGTACGTACGAGTCATTATGAACGAGTAACAAAGCCTGCAAACGGACCGAAACGACCTGGAGACAATGGCGGCCGCAAATGAAGAAGTTTCTGGCATCGGAACAAATTGAAATATGAGGCATGTTGACAAAAACCCTACCCTCCTTTACCCGACCGTAATTAAACCATTAGGCAAAAAAAAAAAACTTGCGGCACAGAAAGTAAGCAGCAGCACTGAAAACAGCAAATCTGCCATCGCACGCACTGTGGAAAAGCGGCCAATGAAAATCACTTTGCTGAATTAGCCCCAGAGCACCACATCAGAACGGACCAAAGACCAAAGTAGACCTCACGAAAGACCTCCCGACCAAGACAGAGCAGAGCAGAGCATAGCAGGACAGAGCAAAGCTGGACAGGCTGGGACATGGTGCCAATGTCAACGTCAACTATGTGGCAAGCCCCGATGCTCGTGAAGAAGGTGGCTTTGCTGGGCTGCCAGGGGCGTAGGCGGGAGACAGGACACGCTTTTAATACAATTAGAGCGCTTAAGTTAAGTGCTCCCAGACTGCGCAGATGGCCAGATGCTGCGAGAGTTGGTTGTCTCCGGGCCCCATGTTCTCCGCCTCTCCACGTCGGGGCCAATGGCACTTTAAGTTAATGGCGTAAGCACAAATAATGAGCAAAGCGGAACGGGGAAAGGGGGAACGAGGGCGGGAACAACAATGGATTGAACTTTGTTTGGGACTGCCAACAATGGAGGTGAACTACAGGTGGGCCATGGAACGGGATAGATTAGTTGCCGTTGGGTTAGGTTAAGTTACGTTATGGTTAGGGTTAGGGTTACGGCAAGGGTTAGGGTTAGGGTTAGGGTTAACGTTGGGTGTGGCTAGATGGGGTTAAGTTGGGTGCAAATGAGGACACTGGCGATGCGATTAATAACAAGTACAGTGAAGGATATTCAGGGCATCATTAGTGGATGCCTTTGAGTACTTCGAAGGTTTCGGTCTGCCCAAGAACGTACACATGCCGTAGATTCCTCATATCATATAACCTACATAGTCTTTAAAAATGTTAATTTAAGGGATGGATTTATTCTGAATCTAATGCAAAGGAACTATCCAAATTCCATACTTTAATTTTGATAATTTTCATAATTTAATTTGCATCATTTTTTTATTACTGATTACGTTGAAATATTATTTTCAGCTTCACATTTCAATCATCAATGACCACACTCCATGTGCTCCACCCCCCCCCACTATTTCCAACCTCTTACAGGGTAGCACACTTCCTCAGACTGCTTCGTGGCCTTTGCATGACGAGGGGCGGCAATCGCCAAACCCATCTCCATTTGCCCCACAATCCACCGCCATCGTCGTTGTCGTTGTCGTCGGCGTCTGTTCCTGGCATAGTGTTAATTGAAAATTAATGGCGCCATGGCGAAAAAACTAAACATGAAAATTTTCGCTGACTCGTAACGCTTTGGAATGGCCGGCAGTTGGCGAGCGACCACCTACCACCAACTAACAACAGCGCAGCAGAAAGGGCATAGCAATGGGAAGGGTGTAGTGGAGTGCCCCCGGCTAAAGTGCTAACAAATTAATATTTCCATAAATAAATGCGGATGACGCGGGCTAAAGAGTCGTACCAGAGAAAGTTGTGTGAGAAAGGAAAAGGAACGTTAATATAAATATGTATTATAGGTATATATGTACATACATCTGTAGGCATATATTTATGTATACGCGTAAGGGTATATTATGTGGAGCAAAAAGAATATTCAGACCAGCTTTTAATTGTGATTAATTGCAAATTTCTGTACCCTCATCACCATCTGTGCCCGGTCGCTTCTCCGCCCATTCCTCCTGCTCCGACTCTGCTCCACGCTCTACCCCGCTCACTATGCCTTCTGTGTACATATGTATATACATATGTAAATATAAAAGTAAATATAATATACGTAGCAGATAGGAATTGTGCCATATGTGTCGAGTTGTTTTCCGTAGAAATAAACATATGGAATAGTATAAGTTCTGATAAAGAATATAATTTATGTATGTATGTATTTTTTATGTCCGAATATGCTTCACAGCGTTGGAAACAGCTTCAGATAATACCATATGTACTGTACTGCATGTATGTACTTCGCCAGGGTGTCGAAAGTTATGTGGCATCTGAGCTGGAGGAAGGCGGAGCTTAAAGAAAGGTTAAAATTAAAAGTAGGTATGCTCCAAAAATGAAATTGATGAGATTCATGGGATGGAGAAAATGAAGGACTGGCGGTTGGGATGGAGAGAGAGAGAGAGAGAGAGGAATAATCCACTGGAAAACCACAGGGATGGAATAAATTATATGAAAATCTACAATAATAAGAATAAGAATAATAAAGAAAGACATGGTGGGGAAAAAGCTATTGAGAATGCGGTACTACGATTCAGCAAAAAGAAAAGTGACATGGAGCTAGAGAATGTGGAATACGGAAACCAAAAGTTTATATCCTCAAATTGATAGCTGATAAAGAACACATCCAATATTCCTCTTGAATGCTGGAAGACGACCACGACAAACAAATCAAGCAAGAAAGGATCGTGAAGGGAACGAGAAAGTTGCCAGATAGAACAAAGCCCGTGAAGCATTCGAAAGCTGACCCACCAGAAAGTCAAAGTCAGAGTCAAGTAATGCTGAAGCCACAGCCAAGAAAAATAGACCAACTACCAACAACCAACACAAACACAAACACAAGTGTTCTCAAGCATTTATGCCTTGTCTGGTGCACATGTATGTATATGGGTATTTACGTATGTATGTGCTAGCCCACTTAACACAATGTTTGTGCTGGCAATTACACGCGCCTCGTCCTGCGATGTCCAAAATTTGCTGCCAAGCCGAATTTGATTGTCAAATGAGTGGAGGGGCATGGAAGCAGGGGCAGTGTCGATTTCTGCAGTAGGTGCTGAGGATCTGGCGGGTCTAGCTCCCAGTGGTGGGGTACAGCTTCGGGGAAGATGGACCGCCCACTCGTACACTTGGGCGCACAAATAATTCCATTACTTAACATTTGAGTCGCAAATACGAGCAAAGCACGCAACAGCAGGAGAGGCGTGGGGGCTGTACGAGTACATAGGGGTTAGTGGAGCCAAGCCAAGGACAAGTTTATCTGCCCCTGAGTGGGTGTGGATGTGGATGCATGAGGATGTGTGACTCTGAGTGGGAGTGCGACTGCGAGTGGGATTGAGTGTGTTTGGCTATAAATGTCTCCTGTGACCACTGGCAACAATGGCGAAAGCTGCTGCTGCTTAAGTGATACAAAATGCAAATACTTTGGATACGTTGATGATGTAGCTTTTCACGGGGGTTGGCCTGCTCTTGAGCTTTAGCTTGGGCCTGGGCTTGAACTGCTAGACAGTCCGTCCCATCAGTATCAGCAAAGTCACTTGACGAGTTTCCGGCTTAAGGTTATTTGCACAAACTCCGCTGCCACATGCCTCCCTCCACTCTGTTGCTGTCTGTTGCCGCATGTGCTTCTCTTGTGCCTGATATCCACTCGTCGATTGTTGTCCCACTGCTCCAGCCAGCACCACTGCTCGTCACCCCTCCGGGCACACTTCAGTTGACTGTAAAAATGGCGTCCATGTGACAAATATATGGCGGCATCTTGTCGCAGCTTAAGACGAACTGTAAACACAAACAGGGCCAGGACGAAATTTGCTGCCAGCCATGGTGGGAGGGTGCTCGTGCTCCCCAACCACAGCAGGGGTGTTTGTTGCCTCCCTGAAATGTTAAATGATGCGTGGCAGGAGCCGGGAGCACAACCAACAGAAAGACAGACAGACAACCGCCCCCTCCAGTCCAGTCCATCTGTCTGTCCTTCTGTCTGTCTTTCTCTGGCTGTTATTGCCGCGTCTCGTTCACTATTTTCATGTTGTTTTACTTGTCGTTCGTCAGTTTGTCAACTCGTAAAAAACAGCAAATAATAAAAATAAAATAAAATATACATAAAGCCAAACAGCAGCCAAAAACAAGGCAAACAGCACACAAAACTGCCAAATGGAAAATCAAAAACTCATCTGCATGCCGGATCGTTTAAATCAACTGGCAGCCCGAGAGGAGCGGCGTCCAAATGCTCCGCCCAGTCACGTCCACCCATCACATCACATCACGGCGTGGCGTGGCATGGAGAGCTGGGCCGCTTTCTGCCATGGGTCTCATGCGCTTCTCCTTTGTCCGACTATAAACGGAACGAGGTGACGAACGATCGTGACCATAATAAATTGCCAAAACTTTCTTTGTTCTCGCCGAATTCATGGTCAGGCTGCAGTTGCGTACCAGTACTGTGCACTCTGCACTAAGCTGTGATTTGTCGGTGCATGATGGCTGATTTATGCGAGTATGCGAGTATCCGTCAAGTGGCCGGCCGTGCTGTGGCTCACACTATTTTCTAGTTAACTTTTTGATGTCACGCCTTTCATTTTCTTCACACATTTAAGTGTCACAGATCACAGTTCCACTTGCAATCAGGGTTTATAGCTAAGGGTACCTACTGACTGGGCGGCAAACTCTGAAGAGTCATATCGAAAAGCTATGTATTATTTCCAGATTTCCACCTAAGCTCCATTTGAGCTCAATTCTCGGTAGAGGGTAGAGGAGCCTGCAAATTGTTGACTGGTCCATGAGCAGAGTCTGCAATGGGAATTTTAAATCGCAATCTTTCTGGCTCCCAAAGCCCACGACACAGCTCTTCCTCGATCACAGGGATAAGTCATTGCTTTTTTGGTCAAGCGTCTTTCGGTTTTCCCAACTCCTATTTATTTTCCCCCAGACGCTTTTCACTTCTTTGCCTCACACTTATTTCCCATGGGAATTTTTTAAATTTTTTTCTTTTGTTTTCCATTCTCCCTGCCCTTTGGTCGAGTATTGCAGCAGCCATCCATCGTGTGCCTACATATTTATTTTTTAAATGTAGACAGTGTGTCAAGCATTGTGTGCCTTCCATTGATAATGCTCCTGCTACCCCTTATTTTAGGAGCAGCTTCGTTCCCCTCTTCTGTTTGGTGTGGATGCCGGCGGCTCATTTGACGCCTCGTTCTTGGGCCTCCCCAACGTCAGTTCAATACGTTTAAAAGTTCATTTGCTGTTTAGCTTGGTCATTATGTGCCTAGACCCATAACCATCTTCGCCAGCAACGTTTCTACCTCCTGCCACTGCTGCCACTCCCTCTCTTCCTCCTGCCGCATGTCCAGTCATTCATGCTGGACTTCTCTTGCCTTCATCTTGTTCTGAGTTGAGTTGGGTTCGGGCTTGATTCGGGTCTGAGTCTGGGTCTGGGTTTGGGTTGGGTATGGCCATTAAATGGGCACTCAATGTGTTTGTCTAACTTGCCATTTGCGATGATAATAATGTTGTATGGCCGTTACATTGATGTTATGGCCGGACGACGTCCATTGTTGTTCGGGAGGCCTATTGTTGTTGCCTTTGTCGATTTTTCGTTGTTGCTGTTGCTACTGTTGTTGCTGTCGAAGTATTTCCAAATCGTTTGGCTCGACGTTTTGATTTCGTTATCAGTTTTTATGTCTATAAGTATTAAACACACACTCTCATGCTGTCTCTGCTGCTGTTCCGGCTGTTTTTACACCGACAGAAAAAAGCCCTGAAATTTAAATATTTACACTGGGCTTTAAATATTCACAGCCCGAGTAGCGTGGCTTCAACTTCACATTCACGTTTCACATTTCACGTCCTCATGACGGGATATTGGTCAAAGTTTTCAACTAGAAATAATCGAAACCTCAGTAGGTACAGAAGATTTGCAGCTAGACTTCGAGGGACATCCAAAAAATAAATATAAACTTAGTTCAAGGAAATGCAAAAAATAATACATTTTAATTTAACAAGGAATATTAAAAACAGCCTCTCCCTCTTATTTTAAAATAGGTATTTTCAAATTAGTGTCAGAAGAATATTCATTGCAAATATAAAACATTTTAAGCTACAAATTTAATTAATTTAATTTTATTTTATTTAATTTATTTGTACATAATTTTATTTAATTTGTCTATGTTTTAATTTAAAAATCATATGTTTAGTTTAATTATGGGTGTGCTGCTTTTGGCTATGCCATTTTTGTCCCAGTGTATACGAGTATGCGTGCATACCCTTTAGGAGGCTTTTCAGGGTATTGACTAATTTGCAGCTGAGAGAAGGAAGAAACCATTTCCGACCCGACCGAGCACCTACTCATACATTATTCAATAGCTTTCACAGCTAAACTCACAATATCAACGTCCGTCAGTCGGTGCCAATGCAAACAGTATATCGTTTTAAATATATTATTTAGCTACATATATTTAGCGGTTAAATTAAGTACCTCAGTACATCGTTTGGCTGCCAACGAGCTGCCATCGGATGAAGCGAAAACCCAAACCAACGTGAGAAATGGCAGATATTTATGATGCGAGATAGTTGAAACCCAATTTATTAATATCCGATAACTACATGTATCGTACGGCTGCTTTTTAAATATTTGAGTATTGTGCGAGGGTGTGTGAAACTTCGGCCCTCGAAATCTTGTGCTGTTTCTTCATTTTGTGGAAATGTCGGTGTCTCTGTCGATTGTTGTTGCTGGCTTTTATTTTTGCGTTGTTTGGTCAATTGGAAAACATTTCGTTGCAGACTTTTGGTCGCCGCCTTGCCCGCCAAACTGGCGACGAACACGGACCCCCCTCCGACATTCAAACAATGAAAGCGACGCGGCTGGGAACAGGGGGTTGTTTCGGTTGCTACTGCTGTTGGCATTGCCCGGCATAATGGCGTCGTTATTATTTTGGCATTAAAAAGAATTAATACGCTTCAATAGTTCTCGTTGTCGTCGCCAGGAGTCTCGAGACGCCTCTCAACGTGAATAGATCGTTAGGCAGCATGCCAGGCATTCCACCAGTCACTCCCCCCAACCAACCAACCAACCACCCACCACACCCCTCCATCACCATCAACGTCCTTTATCGAGGCTTTTGCTAGCTTTCCATTCTACTTTGGGCTTTTCACTTTGCTTTGTCACGCATTGGAGAGCAATTTTTGGCATCTCGAAGCATGCAAATGGAAAAGCAGCATAACAAGCATGCAGGAGTGCTATAGTCGACACATCGCTACTCAGGAACTACCCTACATACACACAAATACAGACATATATATATATCTGAGAAATCTTCCAAGATGAAAATGATAGGTTTGCGTGTCTGCCAACAGCAAAATACTACATTAAGGACATTGCTTTCTTCCCTCTAGCTGCCAGTTACTTTTCATAGGTTGGGTGGGAAACCCTTTGGTCTGTCAATAAAAACAAAAACAAAAACCCCTGGACTCTGCGATTACCGGGTGCGAAAACAAGACGAGGCATTGGCAAAGGGGAATGGGACTAGCCAAGGGGGATAGCAAAAGGTCGGAAGCTGAGACCTACGAGTACGAGTTTTGGAGCAGCCGTGCGTGGACGAGATCCCATTTTCCGCATCCTTTACAATTCTTTGGCACATTTCTTTGGATAAATACGTTACGCAATGTTTTTATTACTTTATTTTCCCCTTATTGCTCTTCAAAACCGAATCAATCTTTGGTCAAAGTCACAGATTGGTTTGGTTAAGCATTTGTCTGAATATTTCATAACGAATTGATTCACATAAAAAGGCTCTCAGAACATTCTTAATTCACTACCAATTTCACCTGCCTAAATCTCAAAGTTTAGCATTCATCCAGCAACTGCTGGAATTGACCCATCTATTGATTTAAATATTTCTTTAGTTTGACAGTAAACCAATAAGTGGTTCTTAAACTGCTAAAATTGGCCCTCACCTGTACCAGCGCTGACTTGAGCACTTTAAAGCTTTGGCAGTAGCCTATGCCATTCCATTCCCCCATGAACAGATATGTGTATAATGATTTCGTATATTAGATGATTTAGGAAATCAATAAAACAAAAGGATCGATCTGTTTGATCTAACAGATGCGGGAGTCTGCCGAAATGTGGTCTCAGATTCCTTGGAGCAGACCAGGAGCCAATGACCAGGAGAGCTTTGTACCCCTATCCGTCCTAGGGGCAAAGAAAAAGATTGCTGACTAGTGGGTCAAAAACTTTGATGAAGGCTGCAAGCAATTGCTCATTCCTGAAGGACACATCAGTCCAGGGTAGGCGAACGAAGTGCCGATACCGAGCTCCCAAAGATCGGATATTGCCAGCCTGGAGAATCCTTCCTGATCTTTACTTTACTGAGCTCTCGGAATTCCCTTTGCTTAGCGTCGGAATAAAAGTGGTCAAGTGGCGAACACCGATCACTATGCCATTATGACCTACTGCAATGAGCTGGAGGAAGAGGAAGCCAGAGATGCATTGGCAGGACGAGTCATCGATGGCTTGAGAGGCGACGATGAAACCATAGAGCATGAGCTACCTGGAATCACGCTTATGGCGCTGTCCTTCAGGCATCTTGGGGGCGCCGCAACTATTTGCTGTACCTGTTCTCTTAGCTTAGTCCGCTGCAGATCGGACTTTTCCAGGCAGATTAGCGCGAGAACCTCAAGTTGGATGAACGCGTACCAAAATTAAGAAGAAGCTTCTGGCCGCAAAGCGGGAGCGCAAAGCTCAGACCACCTTCCGCTCATAGCCTTTCTCTGGGCTATTGTCGATACCTACAAAGCTAAACGAAGGCTGCTCTTCCTTTACTTTAATTCTAATGAATTCAAACCTAAGCTAACATCGCTTCCAATTCGCTTCCAATAATGCAGTGTTAGTTCTGGGCCATGCCGCTGAGGAGACTTTAGGAAATGAGACTAGAAATTCTGCTCAGAAATATTCGACCATGTTGGCTAGGCTTTTGACCGCTTCTTCCAGACCTTTTTCATCTGATCAGATCTTTCTGCTCCAAGTTAAAATCAGAGACTGATTACACTACTCGACAAAACTTCCGCTTCGAGCCAAACCAACTTTTTCTGATAGATTGGGAGCTTTACGTTTTTTTAAAGACTTAAAGACTTTAAAGACTTTTAAATCTTGTACTTTCTTAAGCTTTTTTCAGTGGTAGCACTTCTTTATTTCACATAACTTAAGTATCTTACATTTGGTTGTAACGAACTTTGCCATTCTGAAAATCTAAGAAATGCAGCTATAAATAAGACTTCTACAATTTGTGATTTCAGCTTACCGTTTGGGAAATATTAAGCTAACAAATGCAAAAATTATGTTTTTTTTGTAGTATTTTTTACGAAATTTGTACATTAAAAACTCAGGAAAAGTCGAAAAAAAATGAATCCTATATCCTTTATTTTATTTTGTAATTATCACTAAGCATGTCTAAGGCCCCAAATCTGGTCTGGTTCGAATCGGCGAAATCGTGTCGGGTAGTGTTATCTTAGATAATATTCGCAAAAGACGCTTTCGGCTCAACGAAGTGTCTCAAGTGAGAGCGACAAGACACTCTCGTTGGTTGAGCAAAGAGCGAAGAGCGAAAAAACGAAGCGGAAGGGTCTTTTCGATTCCGTTGTTAAGCGTGTCCGCGAACAACCGGTTTTTTCATGACTGCTTGCCAAAAGGGACCACTTCTTGCGAGCTCTGGTTATCTACAAGCAGATACAACCTCCACGTCCACGCGTAACCCACCTACCTATCAACATACATATATATATGATTTGCTGGTCGAATTTGCCTGGGCCTGGGCCTGGGCCTAAGCCCTGCGTAGAAGCAACATGACACATTCACCTTCACTCTCAACAAGCAGAATATCGCACAAATACTCGTAGATACTCGTAGATGTGTATGTAGGTAGAAGCGAGGGCGATTGGTATCGTTGGGGCTATAAAACGAACGTTATGATGTTGTCCGACATTTGCACAAATTGCAATTAGAAATGATATAGTGGTAGCTGCTGCTGCTGCTGTTGCTGCTGCTGCTGCTGGTAATTATGAGGTAGCTGATGTGGGCTGCTGCGAATGGGTTGCATTGGAATTTGCATGCAAATTCGATTTGGAATCGTTGTGGGCCAGCCAGGCTGGCAGCCAGTCTGTACAGTCAGAGTGCTGGAGAGCCAGAGCCAGAATTCCGATTCCAATTTAGTTGCACGCAAATATTTATTTAATTTCTATGCAAACTCATGCACAGATACAGATGCAGATGCAGATACTGATTGGAATGGAGATAGAGATACATACATATGCAGAGTGGCAGCTACAGATACAGATACATAAACACAGGTGCTGTCACTGCAAATCTATTAGATCCAGATGCAGCTACAGCTGCACAGCCACAACTGCGGCTGAGATACAAAACGAATATTTCCATTTTGGGATTGCATCGGTTTGCATTTCTTTTGGCTAAATTCCTCTTTTTTCTCCCTTTGCCCTGACAATTATGCGTTTTATATTTGCATTCAATTTCCCTTCGATACGCCACTCAAAAACGAATGCATA
This sequence comes from Drosophila obscura, assembly GCF_018151105.1. NCBI lineage: Eukaryota > Metazoa > Arthropoda > Insecta > Diptera > Drosophilidae > Drosophila > Drosophila obscura. The sequence goes on along the minus strand of NW_024542890.1, from coordinate 1,975,010 downwards.
CAAATCTACCATACACTCGTACATGCCCATCAGAAGTTTGTTGTGCGCCTTTCAAAAAGTATTTGCGTTAGAAATATTTCATATGCTTATTAAGCTAACCAGCGGCATTATTTACTCTGGCTTGGATTCATTGACTCAAGCTGAAAACAGATTAGTTTGAAAGCCATGACAGGCCTTGGTTTACCTGTGCGAATCAGAAAAATATAAAATTCAATGATTAATAATTTAATTTGGTGATTTTTCTCGGTATGGACAATAGAATAGAAATCAGTTGCATATCTTCCACTAAATGTCTGACTGACAAATCAGAACTCTTTCTGGGCTGCTTTGCCAAGCAAAAATAATGCATTTTAAACGACTCCAAAATCCTTTGGCTGCTGGCATTATGCATCGACGCTCAACTATTTGCTGTTTACCCATTAGACCAACTTGCAGCTCATTCCTCACACAATCCCAACACAAATGACGTTGACTGAAGTACTTTTTTTTTTCCCTCTTTGGTTGCACAATTTTTTCGCCAGAAAATCATAAATTTCCCAGCAAGCGGAAGGATGAGGAGGAGGAGCAGAAGCAGGAGCAGGAGCAGGAGAAGCTTGAAAACCGCTTTGTGCATTTTGTTGTGGTTTCTGGAAAATGTTGTCCCAAAAAACATGGCCACACCAAAGAGTGAAAGAGAAGGAGATAAAGAGAGGAAGAAAAATGTACATGGCTGGAGATAGTCAGAGAATCGCTGGCTAATGAACACGACATTGACATCGACGGAGGAGGAGGGGCAAAGGGGGATTTTGTTGTGGTAAAGGGAGTTCAGTGCATTTTGCAATTATGAAAGGCAGAACGAGAGAGCGGGAGATGCAGAGGGTTGAGGTTTGGGTTGGGGTTTTGTTGCTGTACCGTTCTGCGTTCCATCTTGTTTTTTTTGTTGGTGGGTTAATTTCTATGTACATATGTATGTCTGTGTGTGCTGTGTGTGTGCTGTGTGTGTGGATAACAAATTTAGAACAAGCGTAAAATTTGCAATTAAATCTGGTAGTACAGAAGCAGCGTAAGTCACTCCCCAAAAACCTCTACGGCTATACATATACCATATACATATATATATATGTATGTATGTACATATGCACACAATAAATGAGGTCAGGCTTCTCCGCCCTTTTCCACTGTTTTTATTTCGCATTTTGGGCATGTTATGACATTTTTGGTGCATTAATGCAACAACAAACAACAACCAGCAAACAATGCAAAAAGCGACAGAGGTGAACATGGCAAAGAGCTGTCCGCATGGTGCGAGAGCGACACTTTGGTCGCGATGCAATAATGCCCAACATTGACATTGCCCAACATGGCCAAAAAAAGGCCGAAAACGAAACAAATATTATACAATTCGGAAGAGAAACGGTATACTGGACGCTCTGAATGCGCTACAAAAGCCACACCAAGTACCAATCGAGGAGAGGCAACTAATGAAGAAGAAAAGCTAAATCTAAAGCGGAAGTTTCATTAAAAAAGAGATAAGAAGCCAATGAATATAATAAGAGCGGGGCAGGTATATACATATGTACATCTTTTGAAGCGAAAGAGAGATGGAGCAGATGATACCATGGAGGATGATAGATGAAGAATACGAGAGTGAAAAAAGCTGAGTGTCAGACCAGGACCAGGACTAGGACGTCAGACCACCATTACATAAGTCTCCTCCAAACGACTCCTAGTCCGCTCATGGACTAGGACAACAAGAATCGCCGGAACGGCAAGTACAGCCAGAACAAAAACAGAGACAAGCAAACAGAGCGACAAGAAAATGACAGAAGGTTTCGATTATACAACGTTAACAGGGGGGGGGGTGGGATGGGATGGGTTGGTGGGTCCATGTCTGTCAATGCAGTTGGAGGCGTGGTCAGTGCAGTGACACTGCGCCCATTCCGTTGACCCGCATTCATGACGTGAGCCATGAGTGGGATGAGTTGGATGAGTTGGATGAGTGCAATGAGTGTGGATGTGGATGTGGAAAAAGAACTCACGTCGCCGGACCATGCCAAATGATAAATGACAAAGGACATACGCAGCGCAGTGCATGCCCATTCTCTTAGACCTTAGACTGCAGATGCCAGCACCCACCGCCTCCCGGTCCATGGCAACGATTCACTTTTCCTGCAGTTTTCCTGCCACTCTGTGTGTCCAGTTGTTCATTCGGCTTGGATGGGGTTCCAGTGGCTCCAGCTCCAGCTCCAGCTCCAGCTCTGCTGTTGTAACTGTCAATCATTTGTTTAATTTCTTTACGAACCATTGTACTTCATTCCATAGATTTTCAGGCAAGCTACTACATTCTTTGGCTCTTCTCGTGAAAATTTCTGAGGGCCCATTCAACTCACATGGCTAAGCTTACGCAATAGAAGTCCCACATCCGTTCATTATAGGCGATAATAAAAGAGTATTGGGATATATGGGAGAGGGAGACTTTTCCGATCCCACACGGGGTTGGTTATACGAGTGATCAGCATCAATGGCCGAGTCGATATGCACCTAGAGCAACACCCTGATCCGCAATGGCCTCATTTTCCAGATGGATACAATGTAGCTTACGCTCCCGATTAATAGCGTAGATAATCCATAAAGCTGACAATGTTGACAGCTACTCGTACTGCCTGCCTTGCTTGTGGCAGGCGAATGCGCACCTCATAAGTTTTCTTCCCACATACAAGTGCAGATAGAGCACCACTCAGAGTCTGTCTGTCATCAAGGTGCAACAGGTACATATGTAGATACATTGTTGTCGCGGTTGTCAGGACGCTGGAGTTGATTACACTACTCGACAAAATGGAACTTTTTTTTTCCTCAAGGATCCAAACCGACTTTTTCTGATAGATATGGGGATTTAAAATTTTTTAAAGAATTATGGTTTTTTTTCTATGGCAGAACTTTTTTTGAAGAATTTTTGAAAACTGGTATTTTTTTTTAAGCTTTTTTCAGAGGTAGCGCTTGTTTTTTTCACATAGCTCTAGTATCTAACGTCTGGTTGTAAAGAACTTTGCTATTTTGAAAAGGTTATTAAAACAGCTAGAAGTTAAGCCCAAATACTTTGTGATTTCAGTTACCGTCTGGGAAATATAAAGCATTGAAATGCAAAAATGATGATTTTTGTGCGGTATTTTTTACGAAATTTTGACTTTAAAAACTCAGGAAAAGTCGAAAAAAAATTTGTGTATAGGTGCATTAATTTGGCGTCGTTCCAGGTATCGCTCATTAAAATCTATGGAGAGACTTTGGAGCTAAAATTCGTTAACCAAACCTAAAATATGAAAAAAATGAACAAAAAATACCTTTTGGAAGGTTGCCGCCCAACTGCCAATTGGGAACAAAGCAAACGAACAAGGGTTGTACATTTGGTACCTGATCGCGTTTCTTTGTTCCCAATTTTTTCGACTTTTCCTGAGTTTTTAAAGTCAAAATTTCGTAACAAATACCGCACAAAAATCATCATTTTTGCATTTCAATGCTTTATATTTCCCAGACGGTAAGCTGAAATCACAAAGTATTTGGACTTAACTTCTAGCTGTTTTAATTCCCTTTTCAAAATAGCAAAGTTCTTTACAACCAGACGTTAGATACTAGAGCTATGTGAAAAAAACAAGCGCTACCTCTGAAAAAAGCTTAAAAAAAAATACCAGTTTTCAAAAATTCTTCAAAAAAAAGTTCTGCCATAGAAAAAAAAAAATATCATCAAACCATTTCTAAGCCCCAAATCTTTAAGAAAAAGTTCGTTTTGTTCCTTGAGGAAAAATCGTGTTGACTAGTGTTATAAGTCGATTCGACTTTGTATCAGAACAAACGGGAAGAATGATATTACAAAACAGAACTTACATGGGATGGACCCACACTGATAGAAAAAAGGCATAGTAAAAATAACTACAATCATATTTGAATTTAAAATGCCATTTTTAAATACAAACATAGTCAAATTTAATAGAATTCACTTTGATTCAAATATAAATGTATTAAAAATGCTTTTTTAATACGGTCATATTTAATCTAAATACAAAACACTTCAAAATAACTATAATATATTAAATTTTTAGTTTAATATGTTTCATATTTAAATTGAATATTATTATGACTTGATTTCAAAATTTTTCTTTTAAAATCCAAAGGAAAAACTTTTTATTTTAAATATTCCATATTAAATGAAATCAAATATGTTTTGTATTTATTTTAACTATGTTTATATTATTTTTTTATGTCCTTCGAATTCCCAACTGGTTCCAGCAGCTGTCGCCTTGAATACACAGTAAAATTATCTTAGCGCAGGGGCATAATCACAACCAATGCAGTCCTACTCGTGTTGCGATTATTTCTAGTTGAAAACTTTAACCAATTCACACCATGAGTACTTGAAATGTAATTTGCGTACGCAAAATAATAACCAATTAGTTAAAAATGAATATAAATATAAATATGAAACATTTTAGATTTAAATATGAAATATACTAAATTTAATATGAAACATATTAAATGTAAATATGAAACATATTAAATTTATATATGAAATATATTAAATTTAAATATTTCTATATTAATATCAAAATTTAAGTGAAAAATATTCAATTTTAATACAACCACTCTTGGATGAAAATCAATGGCATAAATATTAAAATCTAAGTGAAAATATTAAAATTTCAGGGCTTTTTTCTATCGGTGCAATAACAGGCTAATTCTTTGCAGCACTGACTGTATTTCCATTGTAACAATAGGAATGAATATTTGTTTACGTATCTCTCTCTCTCTCTCGGTTTCCTACATACGAGCATATTTTGCTTCAAGTCCAGGGTACGGGTGCCTTTACGACAAAAGTATTTTGAAAATTATTTAAATACCGATGCTTAAGTCTACATACACAGAAACAAATATTAATTGTATGTGTAAACTTGAAGCTGTATATTTGTGTGTATGACGTGTCAAGTTTCCACTTCAGCGAGCCATTTTAATTAGGCAAATCAACACGACGAAGGCTGTCAAGATGCAGAAGAGGGAGCGGCGGCAGAAGTTGAAATGGAGATTTCCATTGAACTGACGATGGATATCCGATGGGCGGAAGTGGCCACTCAACACAATTCAACGATTTTGTGAGCTTGTGTCGGATGTCGGCCCATTGGCTTTAAGCATTGCATTTCCCTCTTATGGGGGGGTGGAGGGGGTCCTGTGGCATGCGCTGCACTTGCACTGGGCGGCACTTAAAGTGGGGCCAAGATGCGGCTGCCATTCGTTATGGCCGAAAACAAATATATATGGGTGTGTGTGTGGGTATGGGTATACGCCACATTTCACATCCGGCTTGTTCAATTTGCGGCAACATGAAAAAGGCAAGGCACCAACTGGCGATCTGTTCCACCCTGTGCCCTCCATCCGGTCTCAGTGGTCGGACAATTTCATTTCTGGCTGGGCGAGAGCGTGGCCAGCGATGAAATTAGCAACGCTTCCCATTTTGCATAATAACTCATGGTCCGAGGCGAGTAGCGGATTGGTCTGTAGCTGGAGCTGGCGCTGGAACGGGGACGGGAACGGGGACTGTGGGCAATTCAATTAAATCGTTCGACGGCTTCAAAGCAAATAAAAATCAGAATTAAATTCATGCCGAGAGTTTTACGGACACATTCGAAAGAACATTGGAATGGCTGGGAATGGGTGGGCGAAACGGGCGGCATGTGGGACACGGATCCAGATGCGGATGCGGATGTGGATGGAACATTCGATTGGCATTTCAATTTGATTTGCCGGCCATGGTCTGAGCGGATATCGGCGTTTTAATGTGCGAATCGCTTGAATTGTTTAAATCAATTCAATTTCTGGTAACTCATCGTCGTCCATTGGCTTTAGTGATTTATTTTGATTTATTTTGATCTATTTGTTTTTGTTTATGCATGCAAATTTTTTTTGCATTGTGTGCCTATGAAAGATCTGCAAATGAACATTCTACATTCATTCAACGAAACAGCGTAAAAGATTGAATCGAATCGAATCGAATCAAATCGACACGAGTCACCGCTTAGTTCGATTCCCCGATAGAAATTGCCACTAATGGGACGTACTGTATGCTGGAATAGTGTGATTGCATGGCTATGGATCTACTCCATATATCTTCGTGGTGGGTTTGCAGTGGACCAAGGCAAATTGATTTCAATTATGGTCCCCATTCATATTCATGCGTCCATAAATTCTGCAACACTTTTGTTGCAGTGTCGCGTCCATCCATCAATCAGTTAGTCCATCGAGCAATCAATCAATCGGTGCAATGTGCCAAATCTGTCGCCACTAATTTCATCAGCTTAAAATGCAGTTGCAAGGCATTTATCTGGGGTCAGTGTGGTTTTTGGAGTGGAAACCTTATCTCTAGGGATAAATGGGAGAGGTTACACATAAATATGTATACATATACTTACGTACATATGTATGTATTTGTTTTGTTTTTTTTTTTGATGGGATCTAGTTCCTATTGCAGTTTCTATACCCCCTATACAAATTTAGTTATTTGGCAATTGTAAAATTGGATACGCTCGAAAATGTGAAATTTATTCGTGCCTCCCCATCACGTCTCCATGTATTCAATTATCCCATTTTACCCTTTAAATTATTCCAGAATCTGTGATTCGATACGGATCCATCGCTTTCCCTTGCCTGCCACAAATCTGTCCATTTCAATGCAGTTTTTTTTTGCTTGCTAAATGATCTATGTGTGTCCCAATTCGGATTGCAGCTCACGGCCCTTTTGTCCATATTCTTCCCGTGCCCTTCCCTGTCTCTGTCCCTGTCCCTGTCCACATTCCTATTCCCCTACAAACCCTTCAATGCAGAGTGGCAATGACTGAATGGCATTTTAAGCCATGGCCAAATGTCAATTTCGTTTTAGTCCGCCTTAGACCTGCATAAATTCTATCCATTCCGCCGATTGCACTGATTTGTGGTTCGGTGTGGAAGGGGCGTTAGAAATGGAAATGGAAATCGAAATTATGGTGAAGCGGACAAATTGGATAATGCTGACCGAAATGTAAAATTATGGCGATGGTTGGGTTCATTGTGCAGCCGCAAACCCGCTTCTGGGTACCGCTGGTGGTGCTCCTGCTCCTGCTACTGATCCAGCTTCTGCTTCTGTGTGTGTGTGTGTGTGTGTGTATGACATAATTTGATTTTAATTATGAAAGAGGCGGCGACCGACAAGAGTTCGTTTGCCTGTTTGCGGTTAATCAACTGTCCGTCGCATAAATATTTTGATTGCCACAAAATGCCCGGGGCCAAAAACCAACGTCAGGTTCGAGCCATTATGCCTTTGACAGGTCCGTAGTATGGCCAAAAATGCCAAAAGCCACCATTTGCCGCAAAAATGACAATTAAAAATAATTTGAAATGCAGACACCCCAAAGCGCCAGGAGCCAGCCAGAAGCCAGAGGCGCCCAAAGCCCATCAGAATCATAGACACGGACAGGACCACAGATGAGGATGAAGCTCGAAAGCAGCAGCAGCACTCATAATCAAGCGCATTCAAATTTCAAACTAATTTTGAGCACACAGGAGGACAGCACTTGACAACAAGAGCCACAAACACCACCAGCAGCAGCAGCAGCAGCACCACCACCACCACCCATGTCCTCCACTTACCCACCATTCCCCCAGGCGGCTCCTCTACACTCCACACCACTCCATTCCACTCCACCCCACTCTACTCCAATCCGCTTCACTTTATTCCCGTCCATGCCCTGCAGCCCAGCAGCCAACGGAAGCGCCATTTAAAATTAGTAAAAAGTTAAAGCCCCAGCTGAACGAGAAGACAACATGAGCTGCCCTGCAATTAAGTGGCAGCAAGCGGGGCCGACAATTTCCGTGGGAAATAAATGGTGGATACCCTTTTGCCTTCGAAACTCATTCAATTACAAGATCATATATTTAATAAAACTTTCGTCTTTTCTTTAATATCAGCAGAGGGCAGTATAAATAATAATTATAGTCGGTATAGATAATCCATAATAAATGTAACAGCGTATTATTCTACGAATAAATAATATAAGCTGATCAGTGAGAATTTTTTGATTTATTTACCCATGGGGGAAATGAGTTTTCCACATTTAAGCCGCTGTTATTTTTCAGTTTTTCCAAAAGCACTGAGACCATCGAGACCAATTCATACACACAGTGCTACAGGGTAGCACTCAATGCTGGGTGTAGATGTTTGCCACGGTTGAAATTCAAAACGTGCAGTTAAGAGCTGGGCCAGCCCCACCTGCCCTCATTTCGGGCTCTGCTTCGCCGCCTCCAAACCGCTTCTCCATTCACATCGCAGTCATAGATGCATCCATTGCTGATGTTCTGCTCTGCCTTTACGCTTCTCTAAGCTCCGTTGAGACCTGTTCGCTGGCTGCCAGTAAATCGATCGGGCATCCATGGAAATGGGGTAGACGAACGCCGATTTAAGCTGCATGGAGAAGACTCTGGAAAATTACAAATTCCAAAATTCCAGCCACTGCACCCCCCCCCCCCCCACTCAAAAGGAAAACGCACTTGCTTTAATTTTCTTTTGTGTGTATTTTCCTTTTTTTGGTTGCAATTTTTCTTAATATTGAATTTCATTTATATCGGTTTATTCCATCTATTGGCAGCCAGCTCTCTCGGTTAGTTGCCTTACATACTTAGTTGCCAGCTGTCATTTACCTTCAGCTATTTCTTCAGAGCATCCCTTTGCCATTCGATCCGCCTTAATTAATTTCTTTTCTTTTCGTTTCGCTTCGTTTCGTTTGGCTGAGATTCGATTCTTTTGGCTTTTCAACTGGTTTCTTGTTTCCTGTTCTTGTTTCTTGCTCATGTTCTTTTTCTTGTCCTTTTCTATCTGCTTAAACACACATATCAGTTTAAGTTAAGTTTTAATAATAACTTAAGGTTTAATAACAATCACATTTACTTATTTTTTTTGTTTCTTTCGACCAAAAAAAAAATTCTGCCTTGTCCTAACGTTTATATTTGATTTACGAGTAGGTCATCATCTTATTCATTTATAATATTCATAATATTTCTTTCATTGGCATTCTCTCACTTCTCTTCATACATATTTATTTTGTTTTGTTTTTTGTTTTTTGTTTTTTGTTTTTTTGGTTAATTGTCAATAAAACAATTGGAACAAACTTAAACAACAAAAGTGGTTAATCGTTAGTCAGGGATTATGTTCCACCTATAATGTGCCATCCGAATCTTGGATCTGCTGGTGCGGATCCGTTTTATTCGGGGGCTTACATACATACATATATAATTCTTACTACTTACAAAATACATACGCGCCACTTGCAGTGCACGGATCTTGTTTCATTCGCCCGTTCCAGCTCGGATAGATGTCTCCGCTACTACACTCGTATATGTATATGTTTAAAGAGTTGAGTTTCGATCTATTATTTATCCATAGTATATTCGAAAATGTATATACTTATGTACTACATATACTTGTGGGTGTTTCTAGATAAGTATTATTTATGTTGGGCAAATACTATATTGAAAAGTTTCTCCTTCTACTACGATAATTTACCAATCGGCAATCATTTAATTTGCATTAGCTGCGAGTCGAAGTCCCCTCTTCCACACCCACACACGGAGAAAATATACATACATATATAGTGATATATCGACTATTACTAGAACTAACTTGGCTTTTCTTGTGTTGCGGGTTACATACATACATCCCATAAGTACTCTCTGCCGCAATCACCCGCATGGGCGTTCTATATAAATGGTTCGTTTGTCTCTCATTGTAAATTGTGTCTATCAAGTGAATTGGGATGGGCAAGGGGAGACGGGAAACGGGAAACGGGAAACGGGAAAAATAGACATATCGGATAGCCATAGTCGCGATATACGACTATTCTACAGTGCTCTGTGCCCAGTCCAATTAATGAATGCAGCTAAGCCCAAGGATACTGCAGGGATACTCCCGAAAAATTAAGGAACTCTGAAATATTCGTGAATTTATATTGAAAATTTGCCTAACATTGGGAGCCCCATTGAAACCAATTCATTGTAAGAGCTACAGCTCAGACTACGACTCGTAAGTTACCTAGCCAATTTTCAAACTCCAAGTTCTTACCACTCTGAGCTTACGTTTTGATCGTTCCGAATATTACACGAACATTTAGAGTGAACAAATTAAATTCCAGCAAAACTAATTGCACTATGCACTATGGTAACCTCTGACAGAACTGAGCTCTTTTTGAGTTGTTGTCCGGACACAGAGCACCCTTTAAAGTCTGGCAATGCAATACATGTACTAATAACTCCGCTACAATTGTGTTTCATTCATTAGCATTTGGCATTTCTGTGTGTAAATGATTAAAACTAATTAATTATGCATTATTACACACGAGTGTGTATGTGTGTCATTATTCTGCTTCGTTTCGAATGGTTTTGTTTCGCCAATGTTTATTTGACCTTATCGGTTTCCATTTATATCTGCCAGTTTTCATTACAACATTTTTCCCCCACTCTTAATCGTTTGCTTACTTCATAGATCGTATGGATATTTCTGTTTAATATTCTATTTTTGTTTTGGTTTTCGATTTCATTTTAGTTGCTATGGTAAGGATAGACATTTAAATACGCGCTAGCCGTTCACCTCCCCGCAAAAGTTGTGAAGAGTGGGCATGGAGGTGGTTTTTTTTTGGGGTTCGCGTGGGGTGGGGGGGAGGGACCAGTGTTTGGGTCAGCCGCAAATAGACAATCAATTAAATATGATTTATTTATGCGAGTATTAATCGCGTGTAATTGTTATTCGTAATATTTGAAAATCAACAAACTGTAAATTGGAAATATCCCTTATTTCATTAGTTTTTAGTTTTGTGTTTTTTTGTTTTTCATCTTCTGTGTTTTTGCTTGTATATTTTTATTAATTTAAATCGTTCACCTTGCCCGTTCGGGGTTCGGTTTGTTCTTTGCCACAGTTTGGGATATTATCTCTTAAGTATTTCTAGTCTTCCTTACACCCTAGAGGGAACTATTCGCGGTCTGGGGAGATCTCTAGGAGGTCCGATGCAAAAAAAAAAAAAAACCCTCTTCCTCTGTTGCCGTTCCTGCTGCTCTCTAACAGCTGGGATCGTCTGTTATATCTTTGCTCTTACCTGGCATTTCTTAACTGCCGTTTACATCGACCACAGCCAGGGCATGGAGGCCATTGGGGAGGCCGTTGGAGCCATAGATTCCGCCTGTGGTCGGCGACTGTGGCGACGGTGGTGAAGCGGGCGGCGTCAGGGTGGCCGGCTCCTCTGCACCACTGTTGACGGCGGACACCTTACTCATTCCGTTCCCATTTCCATTGCTGATGATAGCCTGCGACTTCAGTACAGTCCCATCTTTCTCCTTCTCAGCTTCCTTCTCTGGCTTTCCATTGGTGGAGTCGCCGTCGGCGTCGGCGTCGGCCTCGGCTTCGGCTAGCGGTGGTGGTGGGGGTGGGGGCAGAGAGTCCAATTGATTCGACTCGATGAGCGAGAAATCGTTCAGCTCTTTGATCTCCTCTGTGGATGGTGGGGCCGGCAGACTCATGAGACTGTCGTAATTATTTTCGGGCTCGGGCTCCGGCTCGGGTTCGGGCTCCATTTCAGCTACGGTTTGCGGTTCCTGTTCCGGTTCCAGTTCCTGTTCCGGCTTGGCTTCTATCTTCAGCTCAAGCTGGACTGTATCCGACTGTGTCTCCGGCACTGGATCAGGCTTGCCCTGCATCTCCTGTTCAGGAATCGGCTTTATCTCCGCATCCGACTTATGCTCTGTGGCCAGCTCCGGGTCTGTCTTCTGCTGTGGATCTGTCATCTGCTCGTTCTGTTCCTCACCGTCGATCTTTGACTCGGGTTTTTGGGTGTCCAAAGCTGCAGTCCGGTCCTTTTGCTCCCCCTTCTGCGCCCCTTCTGGCTCTGCCTCTGCCCTCTCTGCGTCTTGGTCATCGTCATCCTCGACAGGCTCCTTGGGCCTGATTGATGCTAAAATTGGCTGGGCTGTGGGGGAACTGGTGGCATATCCAGGTTGCTCGATGACGTATAGCTCCTGGTTGCCGTAGGAGTAGCGCTTGTTGGAATCGGTCGATGAGGTGGAGCTGAGATCCGACTGGGAGAGTCCAGTTTGGGCGAGATCAGCGGTAGCCTCCTCCTGCGGTGTCCTGGCAGCATCCTCCAGCATTTGCTCCTCCGCCTCCTCGATGAGATGGAGAACTGCACCCGTGGGATTGGCCTGCGGCAAGATGGGATTGGTGAAATCGCTGGGTGGGGCATGGATCTGGACCTGCTCGTGGCTGGGCGGAAGCGTCTGCTCGTCCAGCAATTGCAGACCGTTGGCCTGCTGAAGCTGAAGCTTGGTGTCGAAGGGCAGATCGGTTGTCTCGAGGGCGGCGCCGGGGATGTCAGCCGCCTGCTTGGAGTCGATGCCGCGCGCCACTTCCACAACGAAAACCCCATCCTTGTCCGTGTGCATCTTTGTCTCGCGCGCGTTTCTCGAGATGTCCTGCGAACGATAGTGAGGATTGAATGGCTGGTGAAATGGTTGATGGTGGGATGGATGGCAAGCAACCAAAAGCAATTGCATCAACAACATGCAGTCAGCTACGACAACAGCAAGGAAGAGATAGAGTAGGGGTGGAGAGGAGAGGAGGGAGACAGACACTGGACTGGGTGATGGCAGAGGAGGTGACAGAGCAGACAAATCGGGTGGCTGCCATGCGGAAAGTGTCGAAAATTGCATTTGCATATGCTTGTGACATGCTCACAGACGCCTTGGCCACCCACTCAAGGATGCTCATAGTACAATAATGCCATAACACCAATACACACACAACACACACAGCTAGATGGATATTTTTGGGTTGCTGTTGCTGGATTTTGGGACCTCCGGGTGACAAATGGACGACACTTGGCTGTTGCTTCGTTGCTGAATCAAAGCTGTCTGGCATATGAAGGCCCGCAGGTCCCCACTATGAGCTGATAGACACTCCCAGGCCCACGCCAGGACAAACAAGTTTCGTTGAAAGGGGTAGGGGGGGGATCAGATTGGAATAAAGAGTACAAGAACACCAAATGTTTAGAAATATATATGAGGGGTGATCAATTTAAGATGGCTCAAGGAGCTGACAGGAGGATACGAGAACAGCAAATACTCAAGTTTAAATGAGAGAAATATACAAATGGAAAAGAAGGCGAGGAGTGGAGAGGAGAGGAGAGGAGAGAGTGACACACAGATGTTAAAGTAGTCTGAAGGTCAGGGTTTAGGCATGAACCTAAATGGAGAGATGAACAGGGAAATGGAAATGGAACAGACAGAGAGAGAGAGAGGAATAGGAATAGAAGTGTGGGAGAGCCACTTATAGTATAGGTAGAACACGTAAGGAAGAGCAGGCAGGAATCAACACACACAGCAAACAAAGTACATCAATGAAGAACGCGAGAACGAACGCGAGAGAGCGAGACCACCAGAGTGCATGTGGGAAAAGAGACAGCAACACTTAGACAGGAGAACACGCAACTAACAAACAACAACAAAATGCAGACAACACACACGCAAGCGCACAACACACAGACAGACAGACAGAGAGAGAAAGAGAAATCTATACATGTGTAGGAAGAGAGCGTTGCTAGCTAATGGCGCTATCGGAACTGGAGCCTCGTGAATGATTGCAAAGGGATCTGCAGTGATAACTATTAATGCCCCTTAACCGAATCAGGTGTATTCCAATGTTTTATTTCTGCCAGAACAATTCACTCCGCAAATAAGTCCAAGCAAACCGAAGTCTAATGGAAGTCCCATTCAGAGTTAAGTGCATTACATCTGTATGAAGTTAACTAAGTAGTTCCCATTCACATAACGCACTTTACTATGCATGAATTCCCGTTCACTCCAGTCCACACAAGACACCATAAACTAGACACCCAGCTCTCCCCCACAGCTGTGTGCTGCCTGTCTTTGGGAAAAGCACACTCAGAGACGACAACAACTACATACAATATAGGATAGACTGTGCGAAAGAGAGACGGCACGCGGCACGCGGGATAGCTGATCGGCTGATCAGCTGATCAGCTGCTAACGAACTGACTTACGTGTCGCTCTTCAGTGACAACAATGAGATGATTATGTTTGAGCGTCATCTTGGTGACGGAGCCACTGGGTGCGATGACATCACTCCAGTCACCACTGCCCTCATCGCTGCCAGTGCCAGTGCCAGTCCCCCAGATGTCGGGCATCTCGAATTGAAACTCGAGATGCTCTAGACCCGAGCCCAGACGATGGCCCACACTGGACTTCTCACTGGTCGATGGCCTGGGATACGAACAGGAGGACGTGGTGGCGGTGTTCGACACGGATGCGAAGGCGGATGCGGAGCCAGACGATGCTGTAGAGGTGGCCGAGAGAGTTGACTGCAAGAGGCAGATGGAAAGGCAGGCTCTCAGTACGGTGGGTAGCAAAGGCAAAGGTGTATTACCTATACAACCTACATGTGTCGATACATCTGGGGATAGCATTATAATCTAAGAATATTTAATACAAAAAAAGATTTTGCCTAATATTGAACCCAATTGAAACCTTCAAACAGATACGTTCGATATTCGTGGCGTTGTTTTCCGTACCCATACATCTACGACATAGACACATAATATCTTTATATTTTTCACCATTTTACACACATATGTATGTACATCTGTATAGACCAAAGTGAAATCCAATACACACTCTTAACCTTCTCCTTCACAAATAAAAAACATATACGTTGTATATACTCGCTTGCTTCCACACACACATAAGAGAATACTCCAAAGGAAACTCTCCAGCTCATAGGCAGCCACCCACGCAAGCATTAAGTGAAGCAATTTTATTTAATTTCCCCCCAAAAAACATCCAGTTTCGGGTTCAGTTTCAGCATTGAAAGCCCATCTTTAACTGCAGTAAAAGTTTAAATTTGTTCTGGCCTCCGCTTCGGTTACCAGCGGAAATTTCTGCCCTTGTTTCATTTTGTTGAAAGCTCTGGAAAAGTGCAAGACTGGGACTGTGGATGGGACTGGGACTGGGTGAGGGACAGGGACTGTGGCTGTGGCTGTGGCTGTGGCAGTGCATCCGTGGCAGCTTGGGACGGGACTAAGTTTAGGGCACTCGCTGATGGCATTTGCGTTTAAATTTTACAATTTTCATCTACCGAAAGAGACAGCTCACAGCTAATTCGACTTTGCTCTCGATGAACGACTTACCTCATTTTTGGAGTCCGTGCCCTGTTCGCTGTCATCGTTACGGGCGCCGCACAGTCCCTTTCTAGCGTTTTTGTTCAGCATATAACTGCAAAGAGGAGAGAGCGAGAGACAGTCAGTGTGTGGGTGAGTGAGAGGGATGGAATGAGTGGGGATGCTGAGGTGGTGGCGGTTGCGTGTGCCCGGGTTGAGGTGCGAAAGCTGTTAAGCACCGCCCGCTGCCGTTCAGCCAGACTTTCTAAAATCCAATGCATTTCTAATGATGCCGCGACTCAAATTAACATTTTGTTGCCTACTTTGTGGCGCCCGCCTACAATTGCCCAATCAGTATACTCCATACATACACACGTACATACACATGTATGTATACCCCCACTACACAAAGGAGGATGGACTCTACAAAGTGGAGAATAATATTTGTACATAAAATAAGTATTCTCTCCCTCTCAGCAGCGTTGGATCGTGGCTGACTAGGTCTGGCTATGGGTTCAACAGAGTCGCCCCTCTTTGATTTCCCCTTTCTCTTGCATGCAGTTCTTATTATATTCTTCGCTTAAATAATACAAATTTTCGCCAGACTTTTTCATTCGCGTAGAGCAGCCGCGCCATTGTCGTTGCCCTGACTGCCGCGCAGTGCTATTGCCACTCAACGAACTTCAAGTTGCCACACGCACAACTAATTTCTCGTCTCGAGAGTTTATTGTGCAATTTCCTACCGCACACACGCAGTGTCCTGCCCGCCGTGTCCTGCCCAACAAGAAAGAAATAAGGGAAATAAATTGTGTATTTCCTTTTTATTGAGGCTCTGGCTTTTCGTCGCTGGTAGCATTTTTTGGGGGGAATGGGCGTGCTGTAAGGTCATTGACGGTTGGGTGGCGTGGCGTGGCTTGGCGGATAACAAACTGGCAACGTTTGCGGCTACCATTTGCCGTTTTATGCGTTTCTCCTGCGGCTTCAAGGAATGGGAATGAGGAGAAGGACCTGGAAGCTGGAAGCTAAAGCTGAAGCACCTCTCTCAAACAGCCTGCCTTGTTAGCTTCTGTCTGCTACATCATCTGTAGATGTGGCTGTGGATGTAGATGTGTCTGCTCCAAGAGTGTGTTTTGTGTGCGTGTGGCGACTTCCGCTTCCGGCCTCGCCGATTCCGCCGCGTTGATTTGTTGCTCCTTCATTTTTGGGGCTGCGCTCTCTAATCCTAAACTCCCACAGCTACTCCCATTGAGTACCCATCATGCTCACATGCACATATGTATTCTCCATCCACATCCACATCCACAGAAGTAGCTTCCCTCGAAGCAATTCGCATTTAGGTGGTGTGCTTAAGATTTATATCTGTTTGTGTGTGTGGATGCTGAAGGCCACCATGATGGAGGATGTGCGTTCCTGGCATTGCGTCAGTCACTCTCCCCCTCAGCCCCTCAGCCACTCAGCCACTCCAGTAGGGCCATCCACCGTAGCGTCCCCCGTCGCCGTCACAGATTTGTCAATGTTTTGTTGTTGCTGCTGCTGCTCGCCTTCTGCTGTCTGTCGCTGGCAATGCGAGAAATAAAATGCCACGGGTGAAGCTGATAAATGCGATTTGCCACGCCTTAGCTGCAGCATACGCAGGCATAGGGGTGGCTTGTGTGGTTGGGCGGTTACCGTGAGGGTTAGGACTGGGGTCAGGTGGCGGCAAATTGCTTTAAATTGAGTGCATTCTCCTGGCCCTCACAAGTAGGCAACAAATTCGAGCAAAAACTGTGTCGGAATCCTTTCAACCGAACAGGAAATAAGACGGATGGTTGAGGGTTGAGGAATTTCCCAAGGCTAAGACCCACCCACACCCGTCTAAGCTGGCTCCCCATGCTGCTCGCATTTGATGCTGGATTTGGCTGAGCTTCTCCCCTCCCGGCTCTCGGGCACTTTGATGGCAATGCCTTGCAATTATTTTTGATTTGTGGACGACAACGCTGTCTAAGCTGATTAGGCGCCGCACGAAGTGTAACCAATTAGCCCCACCCCCCCCCCCCCGCCAGCCCTGAAGAGCACAAGTGTCGAGTACAATCGGCGGCAGGAATTGAATTTGAAATCCCCAAATTATCATTTTTAATTGCTTCCAAATAGTAAATCAAATTAAGAAACAAAATAAAATTAAATCATAATTTATGACACTGCAATCACGTTCATTTCAATTAGCATAAATCCGATTGCATTCGAATTTACACTTTAATTAGTAAAAGCCATACAAAAATAATAAGTACAGTCGCGTTTTTGGCCTCGAATGGAATACTGGAATAACTATCCGCAGCCCAGTTTCTGCTCAAGAGATTCCTCAGGAGGCAAGATCATTAGGTCTCTGTGGTAGTTCCTTCAGACCACCACCACTACCACTATTAATTAATTCGACAGCACTTAATGGCCAACTATAGTCCCGAATGCTTACCGAATGGCACAGTACATGGAGATCAGCAGGGCCGAGGGTAGAATGACAATGATGAGACCCATGGAGACGGCGAAAAGATTCAGGTAGCCTGCAATTGGAAAATAATACAAAAATAAACAAATGCAAATGCAAATGCAAATAAGAATCCCCTCCACTATCCTTAGAGGTACTCACCATCAAAGTCGTCCAGAGGGCTCTCGGACAGGGCTGTGGCATTGCTTATTGCGTGCCCACTGCCAGCACTGCTGGAGAGGAGAGGGGCCATGGCCGAGACGGATCCTGAGCCAGACTCTCCCCCAACCGAACCGTTATCGCTGTGCTGCAGCAGAGTGGCGTTTCCAAGCTCCGCCATGGGCAGTTGCTCGCGGTGCAGGTGACTGGCGCCCGAGTGGCGGGGCAGATGATCCTGTCCGGCGTCACCCGGCGCGTCGCTATCCTGCAACTGGCGATGCGCAGGGCTGTCGAAGGGATAGGAGCCCTCAACGCCATCGAAGCCGCCGCCTGCCCCGTCATCGATGAGATCTCCTCCATACTGGATGGAGCTCTCGATCACATCCGGATCACTGTCGACGCCCATGCCTATGCCGATGCTGTTGCTTTGAATGTCGTTCTCGTAGATGCCCATCCCACCCAGCTCTCCGGGCATATAGTCGATCTCCTTCAGTTCGATCTGTGGCGGCAGCTCCCCGATCACGGGCACTCCAATGGCCAGATCAGGCAGCACGGCCGGCTGAATGATGATGTCCGACTGGGGTGAGCTGCCGCTGCCGCTGCCACTGCCTCCGCCCAAGGGTGGTGCCTGGGTGGTGCTTGCACTCGGAGGCTGCTGCTCCACTTCGATGACCGACTCCCCCACATAGGTGACATCCAGGGGTGGTGCTCCGTCGCCGCTGCTCGGACCCGTACTGCGGAAGATCTTCAAAGCATCGGCGCTATTGTGCAGCGGCGATAGAATAATGTCCTCCTCGTATCGAGGTGTTGCTAGCGCGGATCTTTGCTGTTGCTGTTGCTGCTGCTGCTGCTGCTCCATCACGTAGCTGGCAGGGAAGAACTGGTTCTCCAGCTGGAACTTGCGCTGCTGCTGGACCTGATCGCTTGCAGGACTGCCCGTGGGCAGGGATTCGCCCACCTTCACCTCCGTGTTGGAGATGTAGAAGATCGTGTCAGAGTCCCGATCGATGCTGGGCTTCCGTGGGGGCGGTGGTGGCGGCGGTGGCGGTATTCGTGGCATACCCTCGCCCTCTTTGAGGTCCGCCATAAAGAGCTCATCCGCATCCTGGAGCTGGGGCGGCCGCACCGGCGGCGGGGCATTGGCCACATTGTCCGAACGGAAGGTGAATATCGGGTTGATGTGCTCGCCACTCGACGAGCTCTCTGTGCTGCTGTTGTCCCCATTGGCGCTGTCGATGATCTCCACCACGAGAATCTCGTCGCTGTGCTTGCTCGGCTTCAGCTGCGGCTGCGGCTGGCGGTAGGAGAACTCCAGATCCTCGCTCTCGCTGCCAAAGGCCTCCGACACGTTGATGTGGATCTCAATGGCCGCCGGCTCGGGCTTGCCCAGGGGCGAGCCACCCGAGGCGGGCTGGGTCGAGACATCGGCCCGATCGATCACATACTGGGTGAACCGCTCCTGTGGCGGCCCCACTGGCGGTCGGGGTGGTCGAGGCGGCCCGGTGGTGTCCGCGCCCGACTCCACTTGCGGCGGATAGTAGCCCTCGTTGTCGCGGAAGTTCGTGGATGCCACAATGGAGTCCACTGTGGAGTCGTACACCTCTATTTGTATGTCCGAGATCTTGGACTCGGTGCGCGGGGGCGCCGGCCCGGAGAGCTCCACCAGGCCACTGCTCATGGGCAGACGAGTTGTGCTGGTCTGCGTCTCAGGTACCTGGAAAACCGTGGTAGACAGAACCGAAATCGATGACAGGGAGGCTGGATCGGGTGTGGGTGTGGCTGTGGTGGTGCTGGTGCTGGTGCTACTTGGCTCTGTCTTCTGCTCGAGCAGTGACGTCGGCGCCAGGATCTCAACAATACGTCCGTTGCGCAGCTGCGACTCGATCGAGGCCACGTGCAGGTGGTTGGCTGGCTGCGGCTTCTTCAGCGGGTGCACCACAGCAAACGTTTTCTCGCCCATGAAAATCGGACCCAAGTACCCATTGTGCACGGGCAGCAGGGCTGGCGGCCCAGTTCCACTCAAACTGAAGCTGGAAGTGGGGCTGGGAGTTGCTGGTTGCTTGGTGATGCCAGGGGTGGTGCTCGCACTGCTGCTGCTGCTGCTGGTTGGGATTGGGATCCTTTCCATTTCTGATTCAATTGCGGTTGTCGCCGTTGTCGTTGTTGTTGTTGGGGTGGTTCTGGTGGTGCTGCTCGGTCTGGTATTGGACTCCACGGTGGGTGAAGTGGTGACTGGTGTGGGGAAATGCTGCTGCTGCAGCTGCTTCTTTCTGGTCAGCTTGAGGCCGTCGTGTCCGCTGTTCATGGGCGGCGCTTCTGTGTGCTCCAAGTCCATCAGCTGCAGCACCGCCGGTGGCTGTACCAGGTGATCATCGCTCTCAGCTCTTGTTGGTGGTGCTCTTTCAGTTGTTGCATTGCCTGTAAGTGGGGTCTTGGTGGTGCTGGTGGTGCTGGTGGTGCCAGTATCGCTTGTAAAAATGGCTGGTGGTTTGGTGGTTGCTTTTGGCACTTTGTTCTCCAACTCTGGTCTTCTGGTAACCTCTGGCAGCTCGGTGATGCTGCTGCTGCTGCCGCCTGCTTTCGGTGCTGCGTTGGTGGTGGGTGGCTTCACAATCAGGGCGGGCCCTGAGCCCTGCAGGCCGTGGCTAGCGGACTGAGGCTGCACCACCACCACTACCTCCGCTGTGGGCGCTGCTCTGCTGCTGAGGGCGGTCGTGGCCAGCAGGAGGAGCACCCACAAGGTGCTTCCCTGGCTGCCACGCCCTCTGCTGGCGCCCAGCGCAGTTGACATGCTGCTGCGGTTGCCGCGGCGAATGGGTGGCTCTGCTGTGGCTGCTGTTGGCGTCTCCTGATTGCGTTTTCGGGAGGCTATATCTGTACTGCTTATCCTGCTGCTTCTGCTGCTGCTGCTTCTTCTTCTTGTCTTGTTTTGTTATGTAAATTTAGTTTTTGAGTTTGCTTCGCTGGCGAAAATCTGTTGGCTGTTTTTGCCTTTGGCACTTAATTTTCCCTTTTGCTCTGCTTGCTGTAGCTACTGTTGTTGCTCTTGTTGCTGTTGTTGTTGCTGTTGTTGGCACTTGGCATTGTGTTGTGGCTCTTGAGGCTGACTGGCATCAACATCATCATCATCATCATCTTCAGCATCTTCTCTGCCATCAGTGAGCGTGCGCGTGCCCCTCCCGCAAGCGTCGCTGCAGCTGTTGCTGGTTTCGCTCAATTGCTCTGTCGCCGCTGCAGCGTCGCGGCTCTGTCGGTGCTGCTACTGCCTCTGCTGCCCTGGGGCCAGCGCCAGCCTCGTTGTCTTTTTTGGCTTACAAGTGTGTTGTTAAGAAAGGGAGAAACCTTCCTTCCTTTCTTTCTTTCTTTCCTTTCTCGCTCTTGGCACTTAATGGGAGGCGAATGGCGACGGTGATGCTGGCACTGCTTGCACGGCTTGCACGGCTCTGCACTGCTTTCACTGCTTGCACTGCTTTCAGTCTGTGATGCTTGTGTCCCTTGTTTGCTGGATCTGATCTGCTTCAAGCTTGGCTTCTTGGGCTTTACCTCTCGCTGTATCTCCCTCAGCTTCTGCCGGAGATTCGCCCTACCTAGAGTGAGAAACCACATTTTAAAACCACGTAATATTGCATGCTCCAGACCAAGAAACAAACGAAATCATACGAAAACCCACAAGGACTATGAAGCTTCGAAGTCCGAAGACCTACATAAAACTAATTCGTTTATTAGCTATGTACATACAGAAATGCATACATATTTATGTACAAACATACATGTACATATGTACATATATGTATATAGTAGCAGTTCGATTGTGGTCTGCACATCAAAAACCAACTGAGAGACTATTTGGCTCAAAGACAGGCAGACGGACATGGCTCTTTTCTCATAGTATCATCCTAGTCATACATACATATGCATGTACATACCTACATTTATATTATATGTATATAGATCTTAGCACTTATCGGCACACTTTTCCGTCATGTTTTGTTCCGTTTTAACCTCACAAACGCAATGCAACGCAAATATTTAAATGTCTGTGGGGTTTGAACACACTAAAATCACTTCAAAGAGAATCAAATGGGTCAAAATAGGAAAAGAGTCGGAAGTAGTCCTTCTTTGCATTGCAAATATCTGGAGCAAAAAATAAAAATTGTAACTTTTTGTTGCAGCGCTGCTTAACGTGTAATTTAATAGGACGAAACGAATGGGTAAATAAAGGGGAAAAGAAAACAACAGAAGAATGAAAAATAAATCATAAGAAATGGAAGATTGAAGGAATGCAAAGGAAGCAAAGCAAACAAAAATAATGAGGAGAAGAAACAGTCAAGAAAAGGTAATTTCTTGGGAAGTTTTTAGCTTGTCTCCCACAACAAGAAACCTGAGTGTCCGGCCAAAATAACTGAAGGCGAAAAGCCAAACAAATACTGCCGTACATATGTATGCATTTCCCTCTTGCAGGACAATGATTAAGCCTTTCAATTGTGGGACGTGCTCCATTTATTCCCTTTTTCAGAGACAAAAACAATTTAAACCTTGCAAAAATATTGAAAAATCGTTGAGAATATTCAGGATTTAACTGGCAGAGTTTATTTTCGGTCGTGTACATAAATACATGCATGCATGTGTATGTATGTATTGCCCTGCCCAAGAAACTTTCATTGTACAAATATTTCCCTGGACGCAGCTGGGATGAAGGCCGACCATCCTCCCGGGACTCCTCCCAACCATCCAGCCATTAATTCAGTGATATGTTGGAAAGTGTCGCACTCTTAAGGCTGCTGGCCAGTCAGACACATGGATCCTTTTGGTCTTTCTCAGATCTGCCCCGTCCCACTTCCTTGGCCCAGAGAAGTATGCAACGTTAATGGAAAGCGGGGAGGGCGAAGCATTCCCCTGCTGGACAGCCAGCTCGTCATCCTTTGAACCATTTTTAGGTTGCGGCTGGGCCATGCAAATTAAATATAAAGCCTACAAAATGATTCGATTTCACAGCCCCGAACCTGACCCTAAAAACCCCAAGCCAAGGAAAAGGTTCGCCAAAGGAAAAATGGGAAAAACCGCAAGCAGGCGCAGGCACGGACGCAGGCACAAAGGCTTTCCATTCTCTCATCATCACGGTCATCGTCGACATCAACGGCCACAGAACAACTTGCCTATCACTCACTCTGCCCAAGACCCGACCCCCACCGCTCAATCCGCCTCCATTCCCAGTCCCCTTCCACTGAGCCAACTATTGGAAACCGAACATCAAAGGGTGCGGGTGAGAGGATGCAGTAAAATATAAAAAAATGGCAAAAAAGGCCAAACAATAATAAAGATTATGATAATATGGAGCATAATGATACGATGGTAAGAAGGGTGAGGTGTAATCGCATGTGTACGTACATATGTATCTATGTGCATAGATGTATCCCTAAACCATGTATCTCTCTGCTATAGGATTTGTATAGCACCGCGAAATCATTAGAAACGGATAACTCTGATGTCCCGACACTCTGTCGTTGAGTCCTGAAACTACTTTTGTCTGTCCCTGCACGATTTCACGGCATAAATGAATCTTAATATCAGCATTACATAAGTTTAAAGATTCCGAAAACATGACGGAATCTTGTTGCCCGCATATACATATGTACATATTTACAGAAGGACAGATACTAAAACAGCAACTGTTCAGGCATGAGAGCTGCAATCATATTTCCCGGCTGGATAAAAGGTCTCAGCACATCTTACATTAATCTCTTGTTAATAAGTCTGTTTAATATATCCCCTCTTAATGCTAAAACATATGTAGTATAGCTAGAAATTATATACTGTGTGTGTTCTACTTACCGCCGGCGAATTCGCTGGCTGATTCCGCTTGCCCCGCAAGGTAATCCAAGGGTCCTTGCAGAGCTCAAGGGCCCGCTCACCTTCCCCTTTTGTCACCTTCGCACGGGCTTTACTTGTATTATGCCAATTCTTATTTATCTTGATGGATTCCTTTTCCGCTCGCACAAAATATTGTCTTTGATTGTTTCTCACACGCCACACTGCAAAAAACTGGGCAAAAAAAACAATCAGCGACACCACGAACAAAAAAAAACTAAAACCGAACCGAACCCAAATCGCGAACACGGACACGGACACAGAGCATAACGGTGATTGTTGTGATGCGGCAACAATAACAGGAGCAACGGCCACAAGGAGAGGAGTGGCGAGGGGGAGCGAGAGTCGCCCCAAGTCGTGGCAAGGCAAACCCACGCTGCGAGGGCGACAAAAGTCGCACAAGAAACGCGCCAAATTTAAGCAAATTAATCCTCAGATGGGGTTGCTTGTTCTGCTATTGTCCTAGGCCTGCCTTGGCCCCCACCTCCGCGCTTGATGCGGGGAAAAGATGTGAGAGGGAAGGAGATTGACTGACCCACAACTCCTCTGCTATCCTTTATCACGCTGCCTCTTCGGGTGGCTCTTTTTGCTGCTGATGCTGCTATTGCTGCTGTTGCTGCCGCTGCTGCGTCCTTTAGCTCCGAAAACCGCACGAAAACTGCGCAAAAATCATGGCATGCTTTGGCCAAAAGGACTCACGAACCTCCCAACGAACATGACTCCACGAGCATTCAAAAATTGCGCGCTCTTTTCCTGAACAAAAATTTGTATGGCATGCCACACACATAAGCGGGAATGTTGCGCATGTTGCGCTTGCAAGCCATCGGCAGGGTGTGTTCGGACAACAAGGTGGGGGGTAGCAGCCGTCACAAAATGTACCATGAATGTCGACGAACAAATATTAACAAAATAAATGAAATATTGGTTCAAAATCACGATATGTTGAATAAAGGTTCAATTTAATTGTTGTTGATTTTGTATACTTTTCTTTAATATATATGAAATACAATATATATATATATATAAAATCTGAAAAATATACAAAACAATTTTTTTGTTATTCGTACCCTCAAAATCGATCAGAATAAAGTCAGAAAAAACAAACGAAAATTGAGATCTGACCATAGTCCAACTCGAATGTTGCTGCCATGTTGCGCATCACTGCCTCGATGGATTATTGCGCAGCATGCTGAAAGCAACATTTTGGGTGGAACCACGCCCCCCGCACCAACAATATAACACCGACCGAGAGAGAGAAAGTAGCAAAAGCCGAGAGAGCAGAGCCGACGACGAGTGCAAAGAGAGGGCAGTGCTCAGATATTAGCAACATGCGTGCAGTGCAGCCATTTCGGCCATTTTAACTAATTTAAGGCTTTATTTAGCATTTTTAAGAGTGGAACTAAACCTTGTTTAACCTTTGAATTTATACTGCATCTTTTCTCGATTTAATAGCGGCATACAAAATGTCGGATCTAGTTTTTTGTGCCATTTGTGATGAGAACATTGTTCATTTGCAAAATAATTTTGTTCCGAGGCCGAAAATAATTTATAAGTATTTTATTTATTTATAAATATTTATAAATCAAAGGAGGATGTTGAATATGAATATATTTCCAATATAAAAACCAGCTATTTCATTTTTGGGTTGTATTTAATGTTAGACTAAGTTGTTGCTTATTTAATATCGCCTTTAGTCATTTGTTTCATACTTTTCTTGCGAATCTAGCTTGTATTGACACTCTAATTCCGGCAGCACTATACGCGTGTTGCATTTGAACGCATGGTATAACTATATTGGGTAGGGACATCTCAGCGAACTCCCTGCTTGTGTGCGTCATATTGGATATTAAGTCATATTTTTGGATGTTTTTTTACCTGGAATATAACGTGATTCCATCCATTCCATATTGTTTTTTTTTTATTTACTTATAGTTTCATTTATCATTACGATATTGAAAGATTTCTTTTATATTAAAACATTTTTATTGCTCTCGAAAATTACGAACTTACCTATTTATGTTTCTAGCTCAAAACTGTCACACTAAATTTTAAATCGGAAAAATAAAAATATAAATTAGAATACCTAATTGTTCCGCTCGATGAGTTGGTTGTACCTTATGAACCATTTTACTATGGGCTGGCTGTCTGGTACAGTGCTGCTCAACGCTGAAGTGGAGACTCGTGTGGATACCTTTCTTCGCGGTTTGTGTCTTGGCTGAGCGCTGAAGCTTACGGTTTATTCCAGTCTCCAACAGAGCTTGCTAATTTTCCAAAACTTTACAAGAAGCTTTAGTACAGCTTTACGTGCGCCTATGTGTGTACGATGTGTTTAAGCGAAAGCTTAGCTTAGCCAAAGTTCTGCTGCGAATTATCTATGGCACATTGTTTGAACGTATCGCTATATCTCTATCTATATACATTTTTACATAGATAAATTGTACTCTTTACTGAAAAAATTTATTCATATCGTTTAAAATAATTAAATTTATAATTCGGTCTTCCATGTCATTTGATTTCGAGATGAAAAAACCAAACGAAAATTCGTACAAGCTTTTTTTTTAGTTTTTAATATTTCTAAATGTTCAGAGTTTCTGCTCACTCGGCGTACTGAAGCCCAGAGCCCATTGAGTTTGTTGGCTCTCGCAGATTTCTTCACGTGTTTGTTTTTTTACTATTGAAAGTTTTCATAGTATTTACATAAAATGTTGGAATTCATAAAATTCATGACTAGAAACTTGTTCTGCTACTTGCTATCCACCTAGTTGCCCCCCCACCCATTCCATATTTAAATAATGGGAAATTGAAAAAAGCTTAGAGCTTAGCTTATAACAAATTAAAATTGCTTAAAAGGCTACGCCTTGCTCATATGAAAACAGATTCCTGCAAGGCCAATCCAACCATCGAAACTACTGCCACAGCCCTAATATAAGAATTAAACACATTTTAAACTGGTGCTCGGCTCTTCAAAACATTCTACTTGCGATCCCTAGCTCCGATCTCCCTTTAGCCAGGCCAGCCGAAAGTTCCAGCAGCTATTCCTGTCCCCGATCCTGTAGCTAAAGTCGGCATAAGAAGAGCAATAAAAATATATCAAAGCTGTACAATTTCTGAAGCCCACTCTGACCTAAAAATTTCTTCTAATGAAACACAAAGAAATATT
Source organism: Drosophila obscura (assembly GCF_018151105.1). NCBI lineage: Eukaryota > Metazoa > Arthropoda > Insecta > Diptera > Drosophilidae > Drosophila > Drosophila obscura. The sequence continues at coordinate 1,948,159 of NW_024542890.1, read as the reverse complement.
ACGGTGAAAGCGCAAGGTACAAAACAAAGATAATCCCTACATTGAGTCTATTTCATTAATCGGGGGTATGTACATATGTCTGTAACAAGTATGAAACTTGAAGCTTCCTCTCTGCAGCCGTGACTGCCTTCCAAAGATGGAATTTTGTTGACAGCTCTGTTTTATTTATAGTGGATCTCCACTCGACTTTCTTTCAATTTTCCTCTCCCATGCAATTCTTTGCACTTTTTCTGCATTGGCAACCCAACTGTATCTGATTTTACCTAAAGCTAAAGTCTTTGTCTTAATTTCCATCATAATTTATCCCGTTGCTGTTCCCCCTCTTTCGCATTCCATTTGTTTCGAGCGTTCTGCCTGCCAAAAAATGTGTCTCACATTTATTTTGATCATGCAACACGCACGATAACTCCCATAAATAATTTGCCATTTGATTATGTAAAACTGGTGGTTCACCTGCACGGTTGACTGTCTCCTGCACGTCCTCCTGCTCCCAGTCGCCACACTCTCCGCGTCCGCGGCCGCCTCCGCCTTCAACAATCCAAGCCAAGCCAAGCCAACCCAAGCTCACTTATTTGTCTACGCTGTGGAATTCAAGGCAGGTCCCCTCCGGGCGACACTCCCAAATGTCTCCGTTTGATGCGTTGTTGGACATTGAACGTCCAAAGACGGCTGCCAGGCACCGTTTGGTTTTGGTTTTTTAGCTTTGGATTGGGCATCTGTCAATTCTGTGCCCCGGCTGGGTGTCTCTGTGACCATCTCTCCCTCTCTGTCCTCTGCAAGGCTCCAACTACATATACATATCTGTATCTGTATCTGTACCTATACCTATATCTGTATGGGTAAATATGTACGGGCGAGCGTATAGTCAGATGTCTGATGTTGCCTGCGGGGGACACTGACAGCAATTCGGCAAAGGAATTTGCCTTTTGACAAATTAACAATGCACAAAGTCCGCCAACGGACACCGTAGCGGGATAATATCGATAACGAAAACGGACAAAAATAAATGTCTTTAAACGTGCTCAGAAATGTGTACGTATATTCGGCACAAAAATGATGATGACAAAGCTTAGATAGACTCGAATTTCCATCCTCTTGCAGTTCTAACTAAGGATTAGCCAAATCATTTGATACCCTGCCACCATATCTCACAGAGCAGCCCAGAAGAGGGATGTATGTATGGATGTACCTGCAAGTGTATCTAAATCTTCATACTCAGAGGCGAGCCCGCAGTAAGTTTGTTTTTTGTTTTGACCCATTTGTAGTGGCAGCAATTTGGCAACAGCATTTGCATTTTGACAAGTTAACAATGCGCATACCTGTGGCACCGCCCACCCACACTCACAACAGCATCACCTGCGCCCACTTCCACTCTCCCTCGCACACTCTCCCTCGCACACTCACCCTCGCACACTCTCCCGCCCACTCGCACAAAGCCACAGAGACAGACACACTGGCATGGAGATAGAAAACTTAATTGAATCCCCCTTTGGCAGCCGCTGCCGCTGCTGCTGCCTGGCCATTGAACATATTTCAATTGCTGACCTCAAAGAGTTTCATTTGGCTCTTTGTGAGTTTATTGCTGGGCTGTTTGCTCAGCTCGGGCTCACCTCAGCTCCGTGCTGTGGGGCATTTTTTTTTTTTGGCGGAACGCTTTTTCTCTGACGGCGGCCGTTACACGTCCGAATCGGCTCGAGGCCGGCCGCATTTATCGAGCGTAATGAGCACGCAGATCAGCTCGGCTCGGCTCGGCTGGGGTCGGTCCGGGCCGGGCCGCTTAACACACAACTGCAAGGCGTTTCAATTGCCCCCCAAAACTCGATGTCGATGTTGAATTTTGAGTTGTGCTTCTGGCCCACGAACTGTCGGCGACAAAAAGGGGCCATAGTTATGTACTATGTACATATGTTGCAGGTGGAGCACATCCGAATGCCAAATATTGATAAAATATTTTTAAGCTCGGGTGCGGGTGTGGGTCTGCCTCATCTTGTTTGCATTTTGGGATTAATGCGGCATTAATCGATGCAGGCGCAGACTACTGACGATCTTATCGGCTCAGCCTGGCAATTTCTCATCGAATCTTAACGGATCGTCTCACTTGACGCGGATCGACACCAGCGTCAGCCTCGACATCAACAGGCTCTGACTCTGACTCCAGCTCTGACTCTGACTCTGGCTTTAAGCATGGTAATGTGTAATGAAATTCCCCCCTGGCAGCAAAAGCCTGCGCATGGCCATGACAAAACAGATACATCGGCGACGACATCTTGACAACTGGCGTCGATTTATATGCGCAGCTTTTCCATGATGTGTTTTCCATGCAACGCGACGCGACGCGACGCTATGCGACGCCAGTTTTCCATGCCAGGCAACGAACGAACGAACGAACGGCAACGTGCCGCGCATGCCGAGCCGAATCCGTTTGGCTAAATTTGCCAGTCGATTGCAACTGGCGATGCCAATTGAAACTGAAACGGTAAACATTGCCCGCAGTCCAGCCCCAGCACCAGCCCCAGCCCCAACTTATATTCAGCTTTCCCACTCCTCCAGTTGGAAGCCAAAGTCCAGCCATCGATCGATCAGCGGTGGCTTACACTTCACAGGTGACACGACTCCAGGACGGGTATTTGAGACCGCGACCGGGACTCTGGCTCGGATCGGATCGGGCTTGCAGAGAGCTGAAAAATAAAACAGTTACGATGCGTTTGAATACTCGTAGTTTGGGAGCCGCTAAGAGTTGCGATGGGTTGGGCTGCGTTCCCATCATGGTCAATTAGATATGTATTCTAGTTGGCATTGGTGATGTAGAGACAGTTCCCAACAGAGACAGGTTTTGATTGGGAGGCCATCAGAGAAGTAAACATCTTTGAGCATTATTTGGCTGGCTCTTCTTTCCGCTTCCTCTCGGCATACCAGCTGCAGGTTTGCTCTCCAAGCTCGCACCACCCATCACCCACCACCCGCCACCCAATATCGCTGCAGACAATCGGATCTCGTTTATCCCAAATCGCTGCCCGTCTTCATCTCAGATCTTATGCAACAGATGCTTATCGCCTGGCCCTCATCTGAATTGTAAACTATGCAAGTGTCTCCCCAGACCCTGCCCCAGCCCCAGCCACTGTTCGCGGCCTGCTCTTAGATTTTATGATGGTTTTATGTATGAGAAATATTTCGGTTCAGTTCGGGTTGGGTTTTTGGTTTTTGGGAATGATAACAAAACTTTCGCATTTTTGGGATGCAGGTTTATGTTAACTGATTCACATGGCTCGAAGATTGTCCGAGCAGCGCGGTGCGGTGCGGCGCGGGGCGTGGCCGATTGAATCATCAATGACTGCGAAAGCATTTCACTTTCGCTCTTCGGTTTCTCTTCCTCCCCCCTGATTCGCTTTCTTTTGAGTCATCCTCGGCACGGACTCCGCTCCAAGTCGCTTCTTTATGACTCCATTTATGTGGGTGACGATTGCAACATCATCGCGTCGGCTCGGCTCAGTTCGGCTCCGGCTCCGACCTGCTCCCATCGCTGAGACAAAGGCCCAGCTCTGTTTCGGCTTCAGTTTCAGTTTCGATTTGGGTTTGCTTTTGGGTTTCATCATCATCAGCGCCCTCTGTCCCCCAGTCCGCCTCAGCTCGTCCCTCCCCCCACAATTCCGAGTGACATCCATCACAACAATTAATGTGCATTATTGTGGAGAAAGAGGGAAAGAGAGCCAGGCCAGCTTATTTATTTGTTACAGTAGAAATTGTTAAGCAAATATTTTGCTTGTTGCCGAAATACTTGTACAACCGCCACACAAAGGGAAAAACAAACCTGTCGAGAAATTGAGAAAATTGTTTACGCAGTTGTTGCCTTTTTTTTTTTTTGGTTGTTTGGCTGTTTTCATTTTCATGATGAAGGGTCAGGGTGAGAGGGAGGGGAGCTGGCTGGGGCTGAAGCCATTCCAAGGCAAGGCATGAGTCAAATGAAAGCCCGAAACAAGGAAAGGCCGCAGGTCTTGGAGGTCGAAGATCGAGATACCCTTGCAGATCTCAGATCCCATTCTTCTGTGTACTTCCACTTCCACTTCCTGATTGGCGATGCCAACTGCTTATCCGAATCATAATACCCACAGAGAGGGCAAAAAACAAAACAAACTGAAACTTTCTTTCATCCGTTTCTCGATTCTGCCTCAGTCACGTTCCTTGGCCTGCCCCCTGAATCGCTGCGAGTTCGTTTGCGCCGCAATTGTTGGCCCTTTTTTGGGTTGTTTTGTTTGGCAAGTGGTCAGACCCCAAGTCTGTTCCCGGGGTCTGTGGCTGCTCTTTGGTCAGGCCTGTGCCCAGAAATCATAATTTGCTAATAAATTTCCATTTCCATGACGCGTCGCGTTGCGTCGCTTTGCGTCGGTTTGGAGTGGCAGGTTGAGCATTTGTAAGGTGAAAGTTTTGCCCAAATCCTCCTCCGGAAAGTCTCCTCCATACCTTAAGCTCTTGCTGGGTATCCACCGAATCGGTTTTCTCTGGCCATATCCTGCTGTAAAGTTCGTGTTCTAAGTCCTTTGTTTGCACATGCGAGACAGGGACAGAGACAGAGACTTGGACTTGTGCGGTCGGAAGTGAAAACTCCGCGAGTGGAGGAAATACTTTTGTCTGTTGAGAAACTGTTGAGACCTCCGCGCCTCGGAGGAGGGACAATTCTGAGGTTTGACTACAAAATTTCACTCTCGTTTTCTGTTAAAAAAAAAGCAGACATCAACTTTAGCTTCAGCTCCATCTTTAATACAAGTTGAGTCCCACAAAAACTTGTTTCTTCAGAGAAACAGTGGAACAGCCGAGAAGAGTAAACGAGAAAGAGAGAGAGAGGAAGGGGGGAGAGATAATTTCACTTTTATTAACTAATTTCAGGCACAATACAATGCACACTCCGGCATGATCCGCAGGCCGTAAGTGACACTTGGCATTGGGCAGATACCCAGATACCTAGAAGATACATTGCAGCTACTCCGATGAAAGCACGCGGCAAATTAAACAATTAAGAAAGTCAACATTAGGCACTGGCTGGGGGGAATGCTACGATCACAGAAGGAGGCTACTCGAGCGCGATTTATGTGTGCTGATAGCAAGCTCCAACTTCCATCTTCCATCCGAGAACGAAACTTTCTTGACTGCACATTTGGCACAGGCTTCCAAGTGGAAGCGCTCAATCAAACTGATGCGAGTGGAGAGTGGAGCATGGGGGGCATGGGGCAAACGATTTGTACTGCCATTAAGCATTTGGAAGGCAGTGATAACAATCTGATGAGCCAATTTCAGGCCAGACTAGATTTCTGTGTCTCATTTGGTTCGCTTCCCAACAGCACGGCCAGACCCTTTGGCGGCTTGGCTCTGATCAAAGTCGGATCTTGTCAACTCTCGATTTTCCAGCGTACTTTCTCTCTTCAGCCAATTAAATCTGGGCGATCTTACAGTCCCAACCAAAGTTCCTTCTGCCGAAAGTGAGAATAGAGATTGAGCAAGGGGGCAATCAACCTGCACTATGCAGTGAAATATCTCTGGGTGCTGACTGCTGCCATCATCACCACTTACAGGGTGCCAGACCAATGGCACGAGAGATACTTGTATTCTTCTCCTTCTGCATTTGCTTTTGGCTTTTCCCACATTCGCTTTTTCTCACACATTTGTCACGAGGTTTTTCATCTCCATTTCAGTTTTCCCTCCCCATCCCCATACCCATCCCCATTCCCCCTCATCGCTGCCACTCAATCTTTTAATGAGCGGGTCATCCACGCTGACGGCCTGGCCAGGCTGTAAATTATATTAACTGCATTGCGCAGCAGCAGCAACAACAGCAGCAGCCCTGGCAATTGTCGCTCATGCACAATTTTCATTTTCAGCTCGATTGTTTTTCCTTTGCTCTTCTTTTCAGCAGAGGTCTTCGCTTTTGCCTCGCTGCTTACTTTGGTTGGCTGCCAGTTTGGCTTGTAATGGTGCATGCAGCGATAGCGGGCAGGCGACTGACTGGAAGGTGCTCATATACCCGGTTCGGTTACTGTCTCAGCACCAATCAGAAAATTACTCAATCCTCGCCAGTTCAGAACGTATCATTCTAGCTTTAATTTGAGAATGTTTTGAGGAGCTACTTATCATTCAGCGCTTCATATCAAGCTCAAGCCCATTCCCAATATTTCCTACCAGCCCAAAAAATTGCTTAACCTTTGCATATCCAATTCCCTTTCGTTGGCATATGTTGTCAATCAATTGCCTAGGGCTCCGAAATGATTGGAAATGGATCCCACGATCAGTCTGCCAATGCACGTGCATATCCCTACGGGATCGTATCTCAACCCAGCCTGAAGCTTCGCCATTAAACGGCCGATCTGATGGTATGTGCCCGATGCACCTGCACCACCTCATTGGTGGTACTTACTCTTCTCAGGCCTGGGTCAACTTTCCCTTTGCATTGCCTTTGCAACTGCCTGGAAGGGCAAGCCAACTTCGTTTTTGCCCCCTTAAATTATTTTTTGTTCCCTGGCTTTTATTGATTTTTTGAATGATAAGTGTTGCAGTTGCGGCATTTGTTGCCGCTGGCTGTTGCTGCTGCTGCTGTCATTGTTGTTTGGTTTTTTCCCGTTCCCAGCCACGTTTTTTTTTCGGCCAAGTGGCTCAATTGACACATCTCCAATTGTCAGCTGGCTAACCTTGTCGCAGATCTCCATCGCTTTCACGTTGCTGCTGTTTCTGCTGCTGCTGCTGTTGCTGCTTGCGTTGCGATGCGGAAATGTGCGGCTGCTGTAGCCTGCACTTGCCTCTGCAGCCAAAGTTAAAGCCAAGCCAAGCCAAATCCAAGTCGAGCCCCGATTTTGGCTGCACTGACTGCACTTTCAGGCCAATCGTCACACGTCTCGATTCGCTGACAACCTGCAATCCTCGCAGCAGCAGTGGAAGTCGGGGCCGCTGCCGCACTGGCAAAAGCAGCAACTAATCATAATTTCAGTCAATTTAGCAACCAGCGACAAGTGTTTTTTTTTTTTTTTTTTTTCGACTCTTTTTGTTTTGTTGCCGCTGCTGCTGCAGTGACTTTCTCCCGACCTCGTTTAGTTCGATTCCCATTCCGAATCCCATTCCTAAAATAAATGATTGACACAGAAATTGCTGGACTTGGCCTGCCCTGGCCTGGCCTGGCGTCTATTGACCTCCCAAAGAAGCCAAAGAAGCAATCCCAAAAATTGAATATGTTTTTTAGAAACTTTTCGGCACAACCAAAATCAGAAGTCGGGAAGACCAAGCCACAGAAATGTATTTGCATATTTCTCGCACTCTCTTCAGGCAGCCATGAAAGCAGTGGTAGAAGGGGTGGGGGGGGCAAAGGGCCGAGGGAAACTCGACTTGGAATGCGTTAATTGGCTGGGCAGGCAGCCAGCCAACTGAGCAAACAGTTAGTCTCCGATTCGGGTTCTTTTCGGGGCCCTCTTCAGGTGTTGTCAGCCAATATTTCACCTGCCACTGCCAGTGCCACGGCCGCTGATGGGCAACGCTTAGCAGCCTAACGAGGCGTTACTTATGCCCCCCCAAACAACAACAGAAACAACTGAAACAACAGCAAAAACAGCAACAACAGGGCATGGCAGGCAGCCGCTGATCGAAAGTGAAGCTCATTGGAGACCCACATAGCCATTCAATAAAAGGCCGAGCCATAAAAGAATTTTCGGAAGAATTTCTAAATGAAATTGATATACGCTTTCTGTCTATGGAGTGGTGTGTGTGGGGGTCTGCCCCATATGGTATGCGATTTGAGTGTACTTAGTGAGTTAAGTGGAGATATCACTTTGATTGTGTGTCCCAAGGCATTCAAAATAACTAAAGGGTTATTTTAGCAAAAAAAAAAACAGGGCGAAGATGGGGATGCTATGCTACATTTAGCTGTAATACGGATAACTCATCCTGTTAGTGTTGTTTATCAAAAAATTCTTGATCATGAATTCATATTGTGAAGTAGATGTACACCGAGAAAAAAGCCCATAGAATTAAATATGTACACTTACATTAAATATGTATGCGTTTATAGTGTTTTTATTTGCATTAATTAATATGAATGCACGAGTATTTGCTTGGAATATATTTCATATTTGTCTTAAATATATATAAATATGTATTTCATACTATAATTGAATTTATTTCATATAATATTCAATACATTGAAAATGTTTCATATTTGCTTTAAATATATATAAATATGTAATGCATACTATAATTGAATTCATTTTATTTATTTGTTTTAAATATATATAAATATGTTTTGCATACTATAATTGCATTTTTTTCATAATTACATTGAATATATTTCAAATTTAAATTTAATAATTGTCACCTTTAAATTAATATATTTTATATTTTAATTAAATTTCTTACCCGGTTTAGTTGCGGACCCCCTCACTAGATTCTCATTGTTTGTGTTATGATTATGCTTTAAAGCAGAGATAATTTCACTTCCTCTGGGATAAAAAAAAATTAAAAAAATAAACATAAACAACTAGCTACACGAAATAAAGCAAATATTTAATTACATTTAGTATAAAATAATTAAAGTAAACACTCGGTACCTATCCCAGTCTTTCCAAAATAAATATTTTCAAATTAAGGCTTAGATCATTCAATACAAATACGAAACAAATAAAGCTGCAAATTTAATTAATTTTAGTTTATTTTATTTATTTATTTTATACACATTTAACTAAATTTAGTTTATTTTATTTATTTAATTTATACACATTTAATTAATTTTAGTTTATTTTATTTAATTATTTACTTTATACACATTTAATTAATTTAAGTTTACTCTATTTTATTTATTTATTTTATACAAATTTAATTAATTTTAATTTATTTAATTTATTTATTTTATACCAATTTAACTCATTTTAATTTATTTAATTTATTTTATTTATTTATTTTATACACATTTAATTAATTTTAGTTTATTTTATTTATTTATTTTATACACATTTAATTAATTTAAGTTTATTTTATTTATTTATTTTATAAAAATTTAATTAATTTTAGTTTATTTTATTTTATTCTCCCTGTGTATGGGAACTCATGCTTTGTGTTTATATTCTTTCATTTTTAAAATTCCCCAATTCCCTCGAAAGGGTATCCAAAGTTGGGGTCATTGGGCGCGTCTCGTCTGTCCACTCGATCCGGCAGTTCTCTTCATTAAATTATCATTATCAAAATGAAAGTTTGAGGTTGGTTTTCTTCAGAGGCGATGATCATTGTGCATGCAGTGGCCAATGGGCACGTAACGTGTGGCCATCAATAAAATTGTCAAATTGGCAAACCGAATGCCGTGCTTAGAATACTCAAATGGGATATTTGAACTTACATTTTGCGTGGGCGTGACTTTGTATCTGTATGTGTGTGTGTGTGTGTGTGTGTGTGTGTGTGTGTGTGGGAGAGTGAAACAATTAAATGCAAATTTCTTTTCTTCTGCTCTTCTGCTTCTCTCTCTCTCTGTCATTCTCTCTCTGGCATGTTCTCTCTGAGAGAAACAAAAGACTCTGGCAACGAACTTGAATTAGAATGATTAGGGCCATGCCATGGCACAGGTCAGCAGATCAACAGATCAGACCAAGCCGCTCTCCGCGTGCGCTAATGCCACATATTATCGGTTTCTCGCATCAGATATAGCATGTCATCTCTCCAGTGTTTGTATACCTTGTAAAATCCCAAAATTAAAGGGTAGACACTACGCTCTGCGATCGTATAAGAGAAATCATTAATGAAACGCCATTCAGGGAGGAATGTGCAGGCACAGATACCCCATAACTTTCAGTTCACAAAACAAAAAAGATAGGCAGACAAAGGTCTGTTCATATTTAGCGGGTATTTTCTAGTCGGAGTCTCGCTTGGATCGGATCGGATCGGAGCGTTCTTTCTGGCCGGGTCTCTGGTCCAAATGAGCTGTGCGGTTGCTCCATTAAGGTGACACAATCAGCGCCGGTGACTTGTCCAGCGCAGACGGAGGTGGCCTGATCTACTTGAGGCTGCGACTGAGGCAGAGGCTGCCCTCTCTGCTGGCTGCCTCAATTGCTATATTTTTCCTTTGGTTTTTCATTTTTCTGTACGCTTTTTCTCTTTGTTTCTGCAATGTTTATGCTGCTTGCTGTCACACAGTCGTTGGCGGTGGCGGTGGCGGTGGTGGCGGTGGCTTATGTAAGCTCTGAATTCTCTCTGCTCCACTCTGGACATCCAATTCCACTCGGCTGTGATGGTTGTTGCTTCTGTTGTTGCATTCATCATCGTCATTAGTGTCCGAAAATGAAATGATTGCAAATATCAAAAACGCAACAAAAGAGCTCTCCACTTGTCAGAGGAGCGGCAGCCAGCAGCTGGCATCCAGGGGGTATGTGGTAGCTACTATGTTGTATATAGAAAACGTTGCTCATGTTGGCGCAGACAAAAGACAAGTTTTTTACTTTCGTTTCATGTAAGCCCTCGCGCAGACACATTTCACTTTGCCCCATCTGGAGTCTCTGCCTCTTTTTGCAATCAGTTTGCTGACGCGATGCACTGGGGAATGGGATAGCCATCCCTGCCACGGGGCTGAGGGCTGGTGGCTGTGGGCCGTGGGCTTGGGCCTGGCCAGTGAGCCCGCCCTGCCTCCCAAACCTGTGCCGCCCCAAGTGCAGTCAGTTACTTTCTGTGGGCGCTCATTGCGCAATCATAACTACACCTGCTTCACCGCCCCCTACCAACGCTTACCTCTTTCCACTTGGTTCGGAAACGGTCGGTTTGGCAACCCACCAACCCACCAGCTATCCAAAAACCACCAAAGGAGGAAAGGAAAGGAAAGCAAAGAAAAGAAAGGAAAGGGAATACATAGAGGAATGTTATCTAACGCTTTGGAGAGATATGCAATCAGGCCATGCAAGATTCCGCTGGATCATCGAAAGCATAGATCATGAACTAGAATTGCAAACGATGGAAAAACTCGCAGGTACATGGAAGCAAGTATTATTTATGCTTCATTTATGTCTGCTTGCAGTCCGTTTAATGGTCAACTGATTTGCCCTCGTACCTCTACCACATATCGGAATTGGTTCTTCTTTTGCTTGGCTTTCATAATCATATCTCTGGAAGCTTTGGACGTCCCCACAATCATTCAGATAATTCAGTTCCTATTCTGCTGCAGTTGCATTTTGGGTCAATATTTGAATATTTGGACACTTTTTGAATGAATATTTGACATCATCATCATCATCAGAATCTCTTCAGCAGATCCGAACTAAATCAACGCTTTGATAAATTGATCCAGCGCACTGAAAGACGAGCCAATCTGACAGCATTGCGCCTGGAACAATTGATTTCGGGACAAAGAATACTTATAAAAGCATTTCCTTCCAACTGGAGCATTTCTTCGGGCTATGCCCCGCGGCTGGATGGGAATGTGGATGGGGGAACAATTACTGGATGAAGGGAGCCCAACGGCAGCAGCAGCGGCAGCAGCAGCGGCTCATAACATTAATCTCGAGAGGCATGAGCTGGAAATTAAAAATAATAAAGCACTAAATGGAAAATGAAGCGAGGCTAAAACGGGATGGGACGGGTATAGATAGGATTGGATGGGATGGGATGGGATGGGATGAGATGGAGTGGAATGGCGTAAAATGGGTTGGGTTGGGTTGGTTGGGTTTGGATGGAATTGGATGGGCTGGCTGCTAAAGGGGGGGCGGGGGCTCTGTTAGAACAGAAGCAACAGCAGAGAGAAGTGCCAGCAGATGCAGCAATTTGCTTTGCTTGGCTGCGTCCCCAATTCTCTCAGCTCTCGCTGTCTCTCTCTTGGAGCCCCTCTCTGGGGGGGGGTTGCGTGTGCCTGCGCGGCTGAGTTGATTTCCTTGTTTTGGTGTGGTCACTCCACAGTGGTCAGTGGTGGGCGTCGTTGGCGGAGGAGTCCGCACGTGGCCGTTGTGGCCAGTTGTACGAGTACTTGCTGCCGATCTGCCGATCTGCCGATCTGGCGATCTGCCGCCTGTCTGCCCAACAAAGCGGAACAATGGGCGCGACCGGCAGATAGCAGCTTCAAGAGTAAGCCCAGCCATCAGCCATCGAGCATCGGGCATCAGCCACCCCATCCTAAGCCACCAGCAGACCAGAGAGCCAGCAGCCGAGCAGCAGGCAGCGGCAGCCACTTGCACCAGCGATTTTCCAATTAAATGTTGCCACAGACAAGCAACCTGTTGTTGTTAGCTAACCGTTTGAGTGGGGCACAGAGGAAGAGGAAGCCCAACAGCGAGAGAGAGAGAGAGAGAGAAAGATTGAAATTCGCCAAGCGAATATCGAACATTGATCGATCAATCCATGAACTCGAAACTTGTGACATGACTGAACATATTTCACAGGCCAGGCCCGCAAGGCCATCGCCAGCGGTGCAGCATCGTCGCCACTTGGCGATACGAATTGATGGATACCCCGCATCTCGCCCCTCGCCCCTGTATTGCCAGCATTCGTAGGTCTGCCGGAACACAATATTCTGCCTTTGGTTCTTCATTAGCTGATCGCTGGCCATAATCCCACATCTCAATGATAATAATGATGATGATTATTATTAGCATATGTCTGCACCATTTGGACTGTGCCCCACATGTGTACACACACACACACACAGCAAGAGACAAAAAGCGTGTGTGTGTGTGTGTGTGGGGTGGGGGGGGGGGAATGGAATTCGTTGTCTAGATGGACTGCATTTGCATCCCCGCCGATATTGAGGCTGCTCCAATTTACTGACCATTTGGCTTACTTCTGCCATTTCCCATTTCCCATTCCCCATTTTCCCCCTCCCTGTTCGTGTGGCATACAAATGCTGAAACAATGTGCAACGTTGTGGCTGATCTGATGCTGCTGCTGCTGCTGCTGGTCGCAGTTTTTGCGCCGTCCAGGTCCAGATCCCAGGTCCCACGTCCCGTCCCCCTGTCCAGCATAAAGCAAGTAATCCAAGTCCCCAGTCAAACTAGAGGAATTCTTCTAAATTGGTCCAATCGGAAAGAGATGGGGGATAGTGAGAGAGACGCACAAAGTTACAGTTGCATAACCTGTATTAGTTGTTATTACCGTTTTAGAGTATATGAAGATGAAGATGAGATGATGATGAGCCCAAAGCTCCGCCATTGATCAGCACGCCCTGCCCTGCCTGCCCTGAGGGGCGGCAGAACGGAGCGTGCAGAGACTAAGCAGCGGCAGCGGCAGAGCCAGAGACAGCGGCAGAGCTTGGCACTTGCCAAAAGTGCAGCAGCAGCACAGCAGCCAGCAGCAAGTGCTGCTCGGCCAACCCAACACGCATGCAGCTCCCCTACCACCCCACCATATGTATGCTACATACCTGCCACAGCAAGCAGCAAGCAGCAACAGCGGCAGCAGCAGCAGCAGAAGCAGCAACAGCAACAGCAGCAGCGACAGCAGGCCAGCAGCAGCTTACAAGCGGCTTACAAGACGCACAGCGCGACGACACAAACTTTCAGTTGCTTTCGAGCTGCACAAGGCGACAGACGGTTTGACTTCTTCGACTCCAGCACCGCCAAACATAAAAACAAAGCAAACGAGACTTGCAGAGAGAGAGCGAGCTCGCAAAAGAGAGAGAGAGAGAAAGAGCAGCGCAAAGCAGCGCACGGCGAACGTGAAAAGTGAAAGAAACGCCAAGCAGCCAAACGAAAGACTCTTGAGTTCTTCAGCAGAGCTTCCAGCGAACGGTTCATGCAGCGGACGATAAACGCGCCGCGTAATCCAACAGAAACATTCCGTTTTTTTTTTTTTTACGTTATTTTGTTAAGTTTTTGACCGTGTGTCTTCCTCCTCTAACGGTGTGGTGTGGTGCTATCGTATCGGTGTGTGCTCAAACTTTCGGCATTCATCTCTCTCCTCGGGGTGTCTGTTTGTGTCTGTGTGTGTGTGTGTGTGTGTGCGCTTTTTTGTTTTTGTTTTTGTGTGTTTTGGCTGTGGCTCGCTGTGGCACAATCAGAAGAAGGATAGAACCAGTTGCCACCACCAGTTGGGTGGCTGACACACATTTTGACCAGGCCAAAAGCACCTGTTGGCATGTGGAACCCTGCACAACATTAAAAAACTTGCAGCAAGTGCTAGAAAACTACAAGATTCAACAAAAAGTGCAATAAATCGAGTACCAAAATCAACAACAACAACGCACAACAGCAGCAACCAGAAGAATAATCAACCGAAACGGGAGGGAGTGAGAGAGAGAGAGAGAGAGAGAGAGAGCGCGCGCAAGATCTGATCTGATCCATCCCCCGGCAGCAGGTGTGAGCGAGAGAGAGCAAACAATGCAGCGAACGCAGTGGCAGCTGCTTCTGCCGCTGGCTCTAGCGGTGGTGGCGGCGGCGTCGACTTTGGCGCAGGCGCAGAATATAGGTGAGTGTGTCAAGCGAAAGACTAAAAAAGAACCAGAGAGAGAAATTCTGTGCGAAAATGAATACACCAAAGAGTGTATACTCTGCCCCCGTGAGGCGTGACTCTCTGTCGAGGATGAGATTTCGCATATCTAGCTTCCTATCTACATACACAAGTCAAATGACGCTTAGTATCTTTTGACAATGAAGTGGCTGTGTCTCAGCGATATATTCACAAGATTACGGGCGGCACTTCGGTAACTCTCATGGTGCTTAGGCTCCGATGACCTTTCCATGCGTTGGCTGTTCTTCACCGCCATTCGACTCGGACTCCATGCACAGCCCTGACATGTGGGAACCACACAACATGTGAAGCTCTTTATGCATTGTTAGCTAAATATCTTCGGACTTCATTTGGGATTCAATATCTTCAAAGGTCCCACAATGCTTTGCATAGATCAGTTATCGGGCAAGCCCACCCCACCCATGGCATACCCCGTTCTCAGGGTAAGGGTATCCAACGGCGCACAGAGCCCCAGAGCAAACGAATATTTTCTCTCGTTCTTGTTAGCTGCTGCTGATGATCCGATCCCACTTGCCACTGCCCCTGCCCCTGCCGCTCTTGTTGCTGGGGCACCATTTTCATCACTCACCCATTTTCGTGTGTGTGTGTGTGTGAACACACCTAAAAAAGAAATTAATTTGTTGCTTCGCATTTAATTTTTATTATTTTTGCATACACATTTTTTGTTGGTTTTTTGATTTCCGGTTCTGGTTCGAAACAAAAGCAACCAACAACGAGACTCATGAATTATGTTTCTTGTCCAGTGACTTTGGCATTTTTCCCACGCCAATAAACAACAAAAATAAAATACAAGCCGAAAAGAGCATTCAATGCTCAGTGGTCTCCAGTCGGCAGTCCCCACTCCGAAGTCCCCAGTCTAGTCCCCAATCCCCAGTCCAGTCCCAGTTCCACTTTAAGTTCCAGTTTCAGCGACAAGTCAAGTGCTTGGGCGCTGGTTAATTATTTCGTGGGATATGCGGCAAAAAGCAAGTGAAGCTGAGTGGGAGGGGGGGGAGGGTGGTGTGAAGAATAAGCGTGTGGGGTGTGGCATTTGCCAGGAAACGGATGTTTGTTTGGGTCACCACACACAGACACAAACGGGGAGGAGTGACAGCTGGGACTGTGACTGTGACTGGGACTGGGACGGGGCAACGAAATGTGGCACACGAAAGACTTGAGCAACAAACTTGCCCCTACACGTGTCGGCAGCCAGCCGTGTGGAAAGGAGACTGCAAAAGGCGACCTGCAACTTGTTTTGGCATTCAATTACGAGTGCCGCCTGCACGTGGCCGAGTATCGGATGGCGCAGACCCAACAGGTGCCGGAAGCCCCGGGACACCAAAAAGGGCACAAACAGATGGGCCAAAAAATATAACAACTTTTACTCGGGTAATAATCTCTTAAATTAATTAAAAAGAAAATTAATCCTACATGGAAGCAAGAGCCACATAAAAAGCAACCGCTCGGGGCGGCAGCAGCCGAAGAACACAAACAGAAACCGAAATTAAAAGAAAATTTATGATCTGTGGCAGTCATTCAACAGAAACAACAATAAAAGCGACAACAATTGCGACTTGTTGGCTTGTTGTTGGAAGAAGGCAAGAGAGATGGGAAAAGCGAGAAGAGAGAAGAGAGAGAGAGACAAATCTGTAATGTTGGGAAAGTTGTATTTCTTTCTATATTGCTTTCCTCCAGCGCAGAGGCAGAAACAGAGGCAGCGGCAATTGTTGACAATAAGAAAAGTAAAAGTGCCACAAAGAGAGTGGGAGAGACAGCAGCAGCACCAGCACCAGCAGCAGCACCAGCAACACGGCCCTATGCTTGCCTCATCAAGGGTGATGATCAGCCCGCATCCAGGCCCTGGCCCATGTAATATCTCCATCCACGATGGTGGGTATACGAGCTGGTATAAGCATGCATGACCAGCTCATCATAATCATCATCACTGGCAGGAGCATTGGCAGCGGCAATGGCAGCGGCAGTCAGAGATGCGGAAACTCTGCGCTTAATTGCAATGCGAAACTCTGTGGCACAAGATTCCAGTTGTGCGAAGAGTATCTGCCAGATAGCCATCTATTGCTGCACAATGAACCACAGCAGCCGCAGCAATTTGTTGCCTTATGGATGGTGGAAAAGGGCGGCACGGCACTGGGACGGGCGTGGCACTGTGCACGCATGCATGCCACCAGTAAAATCATTTCTCCATGCTGTGGCTGCTGCGGTCGGGGGCTTACATAAGACCAACGAGGAGTATCCATAGCTGCCACAAGGAAGTAGGAAGCACCGTCACCACTACCCAAAAAAATTCAATTTTTAATCCCCAGCGGGTGCGTGGGCAGCGGGGCAACCTTCAACTTGTTGTCACTTGCAACTCCATCAACATTTTGCTTCGACTCTGGCAAAAGTATCTTCCACTCCCAACGCTCCCAAGGCACACAAGAAAATTCCTCCCCTGACCAAATCGGGCACCAAATAATCGTATTTCGTATATACTCGATCTCGCATGTTTGACTTGACAATTTTACGCAACATTTTGTTGAATGTGTTTCGTCTTTGTTGCTTGTTTCTTTTGCTGCAATTGTCACCTTGGCACGTAGGAGGAGGTCTCGTCTGTGCATGAGCGTGGGGCTCACTGTGGGCGGAGGTGGGGTAAACGTTGCGCCGAACTGTCAATGGCCTTGTCAAATACGAGTACCCCCTCGCTCGATATGTAAATAATGGTACAAAAAATACACAGAAACTGAAGAGCAGAAGAGCATTTTTTTTTTAGTTTGGGAAATATTTTCCTTAAATATTGTTAGAGAAGTTTCCAGTGGCTTGCAGCGCATGGATCCTCTCTCTCTGTGCATATTCATTAAAAATCTTCTTCCCTTGGGGAGTTTTCAGTTTCCCTAATAGTCGAGCTGCCTAGGACGGATGGGTGGGGTGTGGTGGGACGAGAATTTTAAATGGAAGGGAGTGCCAACTTGTATGATCAAAAACTGATCTCATCTCATCGCGACTCATCCACAGCCACATCCACAGGCCATACGTCAGTGTCGTGTCATCTGGATTGCCGCATAAATTTCAATCACTTGCATTCGGCATTCAGCATTCAGCATTCGGTATTCAGCATTTTAATGGGCTCTGCCACAGCCACAGCCACAGCCACTGCCACACATTTCCATTCCCATTTGATTCTCAGGCGTGTGAGCGTTGCCTTTGTGCGAGTATCACTTTAATTGCCATAAACATAAATGGCTCTGACTGCAGTTAAAAGTTAAATATTTCCACACACACACACTCTCACACACACTCTGCCGCAGCAGCAACAACATCTTGGGGCAACTTTCGCGTTTTGTTTGCTGCTTGCTGTTTGGCGTCGTGTGTGAAATTTTAATGTCGCAGTGAAATGCTCGAAAAGTGAAACTAAAGTCTAATAAATAAATGAAATTGTTTGCTATTAGCAACGCATTCAAATGCCAACTAGCGCTGGCCAGGCCACCAAGAAAACTGCTGCCTGCCTCTTCCACTGCCCCTTCCACTGCCACTGCCACCAGCTGCTAATGAAAGAGAAAGAAAAAGTGGATGGAAAAATGTTGGACAGAATTTATGCGCCTTTTTTTCTATTCATTCGTTTTTAATTTAATTAATTGTCATACGAGTACTCGTATATGTTGTATGTCCAAGTAATGTCGCTGCTGTTGCTGTTGCTGTTGGTGTTGCCATTGTGATTGTGATTTGAGCCACCGTGTGGCAAATTGGACGCGTGATTCACGACGACTCGTTTTCACAGCCAATGCCATCAATGCCACCCGAGCAGCGTCAGACAATTTAAATTATTATTAATAATTGCTTTGTTAATAACTTTAAGTGTTTTTGTGTGTCGGTTGCCGGTGCGTTTCGTCACAAATTGCCATCGACTGGAAAATATGCACACAAATATCATGAAATATTCGCTTGTGATTGATGGAAGGTTTGCCACAGCTATCGATAATTATCGATAGATGGCAGTCGGTCAAGGTCAGGCAATCGAAGCTCTCCAATCAGGTTGAAACTCTCATCTAAGGGGCAGAACTTACTCCACATTTTTAAATTAAATATTTAATGTACAAATTTTCCATAAGCGAATGGCACGATACATATATGTATGTGGGATGTGGGAAAGTCGGACATTCGTTTCCGAATGTACATATCTGAATGGCTTGCATTCATTCATTCATTTGTCCCTGTCCCTGTTCCCAGCTGCTCTCATCGCTCGCTTGATGCTCGCCTCGAGACGCAGATAAACCACATACATTCCGTGTGCATGAAGCCGAATGTTCGACTGCTCCCAAATACCAAAGATCTGTCTGGAATCAGCTGAAAAGTTCATCACTTAAGCTACTGAAAGCCGCTCACTTGATATTCGTCTGAATATGAATAGTCCTCCATCTGGAAAACACTTTCCAGTCGTAAAATTAGCTCTGTTCCTGATCCGACAGGCACGGTACCCTGGCACCGCCTGTCCCCTACCCTACCCCACCCCACCCTCCTCACCACAACGCGAGTAAATCAAAAAAAGGAAAACCTCTTGAAGCTGTTTTTGTTTTCAGTTTTCTTTTTTTGGTCTGCAGCTCTTTTAATATTTCAGTCATAGCCATAGATTTCGATGGGGCAGGCGAGGAACGGGGGCGCTGGAGAGCTACCTAATTGCGGACATGGACGCGGACATGGGCATGGATATGGACATGGACATGGGCTGTGGCTGTGGCTATAGCTGTGGCAAGCAACGCATGGAAATTGCAATTTGCTTGGCTTAGTTTTTGTTGCAGCTTTGGTTTCATTTGCACGCTGACTGACACAAGAGAGAGAGAGAGAGAGAGACAGGGGGGGAAGCGATGGCGCCATGATGTTGATGATGATGATGATGGCGATGATGAGAGCGCAAGTTCAATGACTGCTGGCTGGCTTATCCCGCTCCGTTTCGTATCGTTTCGCTTCGCTCTGGGGGCAAGGCAATCGGAAGTGCAGCCTCAGGATGAGTTGGCAGCTCTTGCAGCTGCGGCCGCCAATCAATAAAAGAGCGACTAGAGGCAATGGCAGGGGCAGGGGCAGGGGCAGGGGCAGCATCAGCTACAGTTATTTCTTGCACATACTGCATGCAGCAAACAAGTTGCAACAAGTTGCTCTAGCTCCAGCTCTGGCTCTGGCTCTGGCTCTGGCTCTCTGGTTCCACCACCACCTGATGGCTGATCCCAATCTTTTGATGTCGTAATGCCCCGCAACTAGCGGTAAAACTATTCAAATGGAATGCCAACCCATACGAATATCGATTTTATAACCAGCAACCTCCCTCCCCTCCCCTCCCCACACCACGCCACTCGCTACAGCAACTAAAATTTCCAAAGTGAAAATATTTATAACAAAAGCCGCAGCATCAGCACCCCCGTCGCCCGCTGCTCTGTCACAGTTTTTGATTTCCTTTCTTATTGGGGGCAAAGCTCTTGATTTGTGGCTGCCCATTTGCATAGGCGAAGAGAGTTGACAAAGTCCCCGCCACAAGAATTTTACCCAAAAAAAAAAAAAACAAAATAGATAGAGGCAGCGGCAGTGGCAGTGGCTGGGAGAGGGGAAATACACAGACACGACTGAGAATCGAAGTTGAAGAAGAACCACGAAACAACCCACAAAAATTCCCGACTTGTTTTAATGCGTCTCGTTCTTTGTGTTCCCCTTTCTTATGCAAATTGCCATGCAAGCGACATTTCTTCTATTTATATATACATATCTATTTATATTTTCTTGCTGTATAGAAAATAGCATAGAAAACATAGATCTAAGGTTCGGCTACAAAGCTGAGAGCCGAGAGCTTAGATTCTGATTTTCTTCGTTAGACTTAAAGTAAAATATCTTTAAGTCCAATTCCATTTGATATCTGAGATCTGTAGGGGCACAGAAATATCTGATCTGTTTTCTGTTCTATCTGCCACTTGATGTCATTCCAAAATGGATAATTCGAATAATAATAATAATAATAATAATAGGTATCGATCGTAGGTAACCCCGCCTCTACGTAGCTGCTTCCTTTTTTGTGTAATTTGTATATTTGGTTTTGGAAGCGGTCTGACCAAACGATTAACCCAACAATCTGTCCACTTTTGGTCGGTTTGGCACACAGCGAGAGCAGCAGAGAACAGAGAACAGAAAACAGAGAACAGACGACCGAAAGCCAAAAGAAAATAAACAAAAACAAACAAACAAACAAACCGTAAAACTAAGGTGGAAACAATCTTCGCATAGCATTGAAAATGTTCACAGCCCAAAGAAAATTAGGCACGAAACCAAAAGCAAATGCAAAAGCCACAGCCACAGGCACAGCCACAGCCACAGCCGCAGCCGAGAATTAGCAACTGCAATGGGAACGCATCAACAATCCAGCACAGTGAGCACTGGCACATGGCAGACGACAGTGGGCTCCAGTGGCGTGGCTGCTGCCAAGCGCTGACTGTTGCAGGCTGTTGCAGGTGTTTCGCAGCAGCTGCCTCAGCCTCAGTCAGCCTCAGTCTCAGCCTCAGACACACTCAGGCGCACACATACCACAGATTCTATCTGTGACTGCATTTGGGGCTGAGCGCTGACCCAGTTTGTGGCACTGGCAAGAGAGGGACAGCAGAAATGTTTCTGTCTCTGGTGGTGGTGCTGCTGCTGCTGCTGCCAACACTATTATACGCTCGCGCATTGATTTGTTGGCCCGGGCCCGGAATGCGGTCAACTGGCAAACGGCAACAGCAGCCAGCAGCATCCAGCAGCATCCAGCTTCCAGCAATATCGTCGGTCAATGTCGTCGATCGTCTTGGCACCCTATGGAGCAGGGTATTATGATTTTTATCGCACGTTTGTCAGCGTAGGCGCAAAGCCATCTAAGATTTGATATTTATTTCTGTGTGGAAGGGAGGAACCAATTCAGCGTTCCAACGGCATTTGGCTGGTCGGGTCGGGTCGGGTCGGGTTGGCATCTGCCAAGGGTATTCGTTGAGTCGTCGCCCGATGCTGGTGGAATTCCTTTCTTGTTTTTGGCTTGTGTCTTGTGTTGTTGCGGCTGTCCGCTGTCTGATGTCGATTGCCGTTTCTTGGCCTTGCTTTAGAAGCGGCAATCAAGCGTTTCCTTTGCCGCAAAAGTGCCGCAAAATCATATCGAACCTGTTATAAGGCGTTAGAGAGGGGCAGAACCCAGAGAAAGACGAATGGGACAGGGACAGGCGCAGATACAGATACAGATGCAGAGGGACAGAGTGGGATTGTCATCAGGTGAAAGATGTTGCCACCAGTTGGAAGTGGAATGAGAATGAGTGCCCGTTGTCGATGCTGTCATTGTCAAGATGCTCTGGCACTGGCACTGGCACCAGCAACAGCAAAAGCACTAGCTCTTTCCCCCCCTGGATTCAGCTGCCTGCCTGACTGCCTGACTGCCTGCCTCTTATGCCTCTTATGTGCCGCTGCTGTTGTGTCTGGTTCTAGCCATTCTTTCTGTTGCTTTACGTAACTGTTTAAGCCTGAAATTTATTGTTGCTGCTTCTGCTGTGCGTACCGTTACATAAAAGAGAGCCAAGTCAGTCGAGTCGAGGGGGCAGCAGGGGCAGCCGCATGGGACGCAGCGCATGTTTATTTAATACGCTTAGCAGCTTTTAGCCAGGCCAACTAGCTCACAGATACACCACCACACATACACATGCGAGTGCTTTTGTGTGTGTGTGTGTGTGTGTTTGTGTGTGTGTTGGTGGCAGATGTTCTTTGATGTCTCATTTAATGCGCATGATGGGCAATTTTTATGCGCAATTAATTCCAAAAGGCACGCCAAGAACCAACAGGCAAGAATGGACAGCAGACCAGAGGAGGACCAGTCCAGTCGTAGTCTTAGTCATAGTCGTAGTCGCCGACTACGTAGATACCCTGTGCAGCCGCAGCCACAGCGGAAGTTCAAATCAAAAGACTTGGGCAACGAACTTTTGTGCAGTCCGGTGCTTGCACAAGCCAAAGGCGCATCCAAACTCCAAACAGTAACAGCAGACGGCAGACAGCAACTGCAGATTGCGCAAACTTGCGAAGCACTTGCGAAATGTTTCTGCTGCTTCTGCTGTCGGGTTTCTCCATGTGTGCTTTTAACGAGGTTCTACTAATTTGGCCGACAAGCACAGCCTCAAAACAAAAACCCCACCGAACTGGGTCAAGACAATCGGAGAAGCGTTGCGGGAGAAGGCGATGCAGAAGCTGCGTGAGAGCAGAACACTCTTTCCCCCCCCCATCCCCATCCCAAAAGAGTGAGAGAGGGAGAACTGGTCGCCAATTTATGTAAATCCAATACCAATCAGCCTCAAACGGCATCTCCAGCAACAGACACAGAGCCGCACAGAGCCACGAAGCTCCTCCATCATCATAATGGTCATATAATGGTCGGCCGATAGATGGGCTAACGGTTTGAACCGTTTTCTTTTTATTTTTCGTTTGTGTTTTTTGTTTTTTTTTTTTGGTGTTGGGGAGGAAGGGAAATTGTTGACTTCTTTGAGTTGGGGAATTTTTCACTTGAGGAAATAATGATAAATATCGCAATGGGGCCATCTGGCAGGCGGCATGCGGCATGCGGCAGGTGGCAGGTAGCAGTTGGCAGCTGGCCCAGCACTTGCACTTTTCACCAATTTCGTAATTGAAGCGGAGAATGCTTCTTCGGAAGGCAGCAGCAGCAGAGGCAGCAGCAGTCGACGAAGCGTGGGCCTCTGTCAGCAATCAGCGCATGACGTCCCAGAACTGCACTCAATGCAGAAAATACCACAGAAATCGTAGGTACCCTTTTCCCCGCCCCCCACACGCGCACCGGCTCTAATTATAACGATAATTAGCGTTCGGGTCAAACCAGAGCCCGAAATAGAGTTTGGGATGGAGATGGAGATCGCCGATGCAGATCTAGATGTAGATTGAGACAATGGGAGGCGAAATGAAGCAAGCGGCGAGCTAATTGCATGGACAAGACATTTGCGCCTCATTCGGATGCACTGCAACGCAGCTGGGCCCTTGCCTCGCGCACGCTTCCAAAGAGTTGCCGCCGCGCATTTAAAATCAAATTAGCCGACATACGCAAATTGCGGACTCGACTCTGGTGTATGCCCCAAAGGAATGTGGAATGAGAGGCCTTCGCTTGGGCCTTAGCCTGGGCTTGCGCTGGGGTTGGGGTCACCATTAGCTCGATAGAAAGTTGCGTAGCTGCTATGTGATAATGGCCACTGAGGAGAGGCCAGTGGTGCTGCAATGTGCTGCTGCCGCTGGTTCATCTGATTTGAGAGATCTTAGACATCTTTCGCGTGTGGTTTTTCCTAAGCAACAATTGCTAGCCGAATGCCAGATGGGCTGCGGATAAGAAATCGAAGCTACTTGGCTCTGGCTCTGGCTCATCCCTGGGCACTGCCTATTATTTTTGGCAGCATAAAAAACTTTGCGAAAAATGAAACCGCAAATTGATTGCAACCTTTGCGGCTGGCCAGCTTTCGCTTTCGCTTTTTCTATTCGTTTCCTTCAATCGAAATTTTTCACTTGAAATTTCGATTCATAAGCGAGGTACATACATACATACATATGTATGTATGTATTTATATATGTAGGTATGTATTTTGTTTTTGTCTCCGCTCTCGAAATGCTAAACAAATTGTGGCAGCAACAGCCAACCAAAGTAATCAAAGAAAAGGCCTGGCCGAGGCGTTGATGGGTGATTTGTTACAGCAACAATAGCGGTAATAGCTACGGCCAGCAACGATCTGGGAGTGAGTCCGATCCATGTCCGAAACAAGTTTCAAATTATAACTGCTATTATGATTATATATTATATTATTTTTTTATCAAGGCAAAGACGCGCGCAATGAATATTCAAAGACGAGAGACCGAGCAGTCGGTCTCCCCCCCCCCCCCCTTCACCTTCACCTTCACTCCCCTGCACACCCATACGAATGCTGTACGAATACCGAATACCGAATACAAGTGGTTGTGTTGTTGTACAAATTGCTAATGTTGTTTTGTCAATGGTAGCGTGCTGCACATAACTGGCGTACTGGCTGGGGTACTACTCGTGTGTCTGTCTGTCTGTCTATCTGTCTGTATGCGGGATATCACTTTCACTGGGTTCGCGCCGCATAGAAAGCAAATGAAAGCAGTGCCCAGCAACACAAGCGGGCAACAACAACAACAACAACAAGCTGCCTTAAGCTGCAGCTAGTACGAGTAACTACTGCCTTTGCACTTTAAGGTATTGGCCTCGCTCACTCGCTCACTCACTCCCCCACTCACTCACTCGCCAGAGAGACTCATACCCATACCCATACCCATTCCCATTCCATGCCCCCAAGTCAGAGACACCGCCGCGCCGCCGCATTGTCATGCATGGCCGACTGGGCAACGGCAACCTTTCGGTCGGTCGGTCCTACGATCTTTATACGTGTATATACCAAAGTGTTGCTTTTTCGGTTTCTTTTGACGCACTCACCTCGTGGGAGTCTTCTGCTAATTCTTCTCCTGCTGCTGCTGCTACTGCTTCCTCGATTCGTATTCGTATTCGCATTGGGAATACCCTTGCCATTGCTACCAGACAATTAGTCTCAGTCATTCCTCCATGTACATATTTATGCCCTTTTATTATGTCCCTTGATACCGTAGTACATTTATTATTTTTATGGTAAAGGGTATCCTGCACTTCGATCACTTCTTGGCCGGCTGGTTCTTCTCTCTGAGTGCCTTTGTTTTTTTTTTTTTTTTTTTTTTTGGTGGAACTTTAACTGTAACTGAAGCCGAAATTGAAACCGAAACCGAATGGAATTTGTTGTGCTATGAACTTGATTTCTTAATTTGCGTTTGCCCCTCCCTCCACCACAAGCCCCCCCCCCTACCCCTGACAAATGACTCGCTTAAAGTTGCGTTTTGCTTTTGTTAATTTCAATTTGCCCGAACTAATTTTTGTATTTGTTTATGCCTCAGTGGGGGGGGAGCTCAGAAGTGGAGTGGAGTCGAGTGGAGTGGAGTGGAGTGGCTTTTGAAGACCGTTATGATGAAATTGCATTGGCATTGGGGATTGTGATTGAGATTGTTGGATAAGCGCAGCCAAGCAGCCAGGCAGCCTGGCAGCCAGATGAGGCCAGAAGAAGAAGCTGCTATGGCCCGGAGAGGCATCTGGAAATGTGTAGCAACAACATGTTGCTGTTTGCTGCTTGCTGCTGGCAGCTGGAAACTGGAAAGCTGCCCTGCTGCTGGTCTGGTCAAATGATGTTGCAGTTATTCGACCATTTATGGCATGCCTCACTGCCTGGAGACGGCCAGCTCTAGCTCCAGCTCCAGCTGCAGCTCAAGTCTCCGCTTCAGCATCAGCTCCGATTATGCAAAATTGTATTTAGCAGCTCTGAGCGGGAAAAGAACGATCGCCAGCATCCAGCCACCAGCCTCCAGATCCGGGGACTGCGGACGGGATGAATCAAACCCATGACACTGGCCAAGTCTGGGCCTGGGAACTGCTCAATTGAATAACTAATCATACAAGCAGCAGCAGCAGCAGCAACAGCAACACATTTGATTGCTGCACATGGCTCGCATTTTTGCATAGATACTCGTACAAGCAGCAGCAGCAACAACTAAATTGATGGCTTTTTTTTGTTTTTGTTGCCAGAGCCACTGCCGCTGCTGCTGCTGCTGCAATTTTCTCACGCTTTGCATTGACAACAACTGCAACTGCAACAAACAGAAAACTGCAAACAGCCGACTCGGTCGAGTTGAGTCGAGAACGTTTTGCAATCTTTGCATGCCAGAGATATTTGCCAGGCGGCGTCGCGACGACTCGTCGAGTGACCAAACTGGAACGGAACTTGCTTAATTGTCAATCACACCACGAATCACCCGACAAGTCGGATCGGTGGAGATCTGGACAGGGGATACTACATGTTCAGATAAAACAGAAACCTCTTGGAATTTATCCAAGATCAATGATTACACGGCTGAGAATCGTAGCCTCTCCAGAATAAATTCCATCTGGGAATCTACAACATTTTGAGATTTATTTATGTACAACATTTAATTATAATTATTATTATTATTTAATTATTTAATTATTCAATATTCGAGGCGACAAGCAATGCACACATCGAAAAATGTATCTCGAGCCCAGCGGAACCCAAAGTTCCGTAAAATATGCAATGCCAAAAAATACCAAAAACAATTTACATGTCGTGTGCATGACTCGACTCGAGTTTCGCTGACAAGAGGTTTTCTTTTCTTGTAAATTGCTCCCAAAATCCAATAAGTCTCCACTCAATCCAATTTATCTCGCCCACTGGGAGTATCCAAGGGTAATCCGAAGGGATCTCTGTCTTGTAAAGTTCTTTCCACAGAAAAGATTTGAATATAAATTTTATTAATTAATAGACAAACAGAAAGCTAAGTCAATATTTAATCAATTATATCATGAGAAAAAAACATTTGATAAATGATCGGAAAGGCAACTCAATTGGAAGATTCTTCGAGGGGAATCTGTGATTCTCCGATTCCGTAATTGGGAAATCAATCAAATTGATTTGTGTCTGCCGCCTGCCGCCTGCTTGGGGCCACGGCCACTGCAACAATGTGCGAGATGTGGCAAGCGAAAGAGAACTCCCCAATCCGAATCGGCAATCAAACAATCAAAGAATATTTCTCCATAATTTATTACCATATAATTTAATCCTCTCTTCTGTGTTCTGTGTTCTCCCTTTCTGTTTCAGATGCCGATTGCAGTTTTCCCGGGTCTCCGGCGCACAGCAGCGTGGTCTTCTCGAATGCGAATCTCACCCAGGGCACGGTGGCCTCCTATAGCTGTGAGCGTGGCTTTGAGCTCCTAGGACCGGCCAGACGGGTCTGCGACAAGGGGCAGTGGGTGCCCGAGGGCATCCCCTTCTGCGGTGAGTAGTAGTAGTAGCTCCTTAGTCTCCGTTTAGGCCAGCATCTAAGCCGAACCAAAGACTCTGAACACGAACATGCTGCTCGTCAACTCATTTAGCGCCTTCGGACGCGACTTTGATTCAGACTTGGACTTGGACTTGGACACCGACTGGGACTGTGACTGGGACTGGGACGGGGGAACAACTTTCACCACAAAGCAAAGCAAACACAAAATTTGAAGCGTTCTCAAAATCTCTCTCTCTCTGTCTCTCTCTCTGTCACTGGCTGTTCGTACAAATAGAGAGCGAAAGAGAGGCCAACAAATGGCATTCCAATTCCGATACCATTTCCAATGCAAAGTTGTCGTGAAGCAAAGCAAACGACGGGCTAACCAAAAGTGAAACATGATTAACAAAATGCGCGAAATTGGGCTAAAGCCGAATGCGTGTGTTGGCCAGAAGAGAGCGAGCAGCGAGAAGCGAGCGGCGAAGAGAGGCCAGGCCGCGCTCGACCAGCAGATTGACCCACTTTTTCGGACTCGTGTGTGGGGACGGGGGGCTGTGTGGCAACAGAAACAGAAACACAGACAAAAACAACAAAAAGAGTCAACAAATACACGACGAGTATTCTAAATGAATACCGCTCGACGAGTATGTGGACATGGACTTCCGTTAAACTGGTATTGATTGACATAAGCAGAGCAAATGTATTCTCCCAATCAAAAATCAGACAAATCAGTGAATGAATGAATGAATGAACTGGACTGGACTGGACTGGAGCAGCCTTGACCCATTCATTCTGGCATCCAGTCGATCGATCGATCAATCAATCCAGAGGCGTTTCCCAGCTGGAATATGGCACTGTACGAGTAGAAGGCGACGAAAGCCAAATTGAAATCGATTCAGAAAATGTCTTTCTGGCTGCAATCGGTTCCTGAATGCCTTCAAAACTAGCTCCATTTCGAATCATTAATTTCTCAAATAGATTCCAAGAGATTGCTGCTGCTTCTGTTCAACAGTTGCCCTTTGGCATGCCCCTGGCTTCAGCCACCAGCCTCCAGCCTCCAGCCACCAGCCACCAGCCTCCAGCCACCAGCCTCCAGCCACCAGCCTCCAGCCACCAGCCCCCTGCTGCCTTGGCTGATTGCAACTTGATGAGGCACAAAACAAAGCAAAAGCAAAGATTTCCGACTTGAAAATTGCTGCAGCCGTCTGTCTGCTGCTGCTGGAATGCTGCTGAGAGCTGGGCAGCTGGGAAGCTGGGAAGCTGGGAGCGGCTTTGGTATTTTGGATTCCAATTCGAATTGGACATGACACAGCAGGAAGACACTGCCGTGGCATTGGAAGCAATACGAAATTAATTAAATGCAATTAAAAGGCATTTGTCACACCAGCAAACACACTTGCTGCTGCCCCACAGAGAGAGGGGGAGAAATGGGTGGTGGTGGTGGGGGGGGGGGGGGGTTAGAAAGCAGCCACACAGCGTTTCTACAACTGGCGATCTCTTGAAGAGTGCGTCATGAGCCGCTGAGCGCGTACCCCTCTCCAACTCCAGCTACAGCTCAAGACTTAAACTGAAAACTGAAAACTGAAACTCAGTCGCGCTCAGTGGTCGACCAGTCTTATCCGACAGATGCATCTGATTAATGAATCCCAATGCCGCAGAAGTGCGTAGCGAGCGCTGTAATTAGGCCCGGGACAAGTAAAAGTTGGGCCAACATTAAATTTCACTTTTGCTTTTGCTTTTTGCCATTAAAAAGGCAAAGGCAGAGTCACAGGCAGCCTCTCTTGCTGGCTCTGTATGGCTCTCGATCTGTTTGGCTGTTTGGCTGTTTGACTGCCGCCACAACGGACGCATACAATGGCCAGAACTTCGGCGAAGGTCCAATCGCGAGCTCTTGACAAACATTGCCACGCAGAACATTGTCTGGTTTTCGTTTTGTTTTTCGTTTTTCGTTTTGGCCACAAACCGTGTCAGGGCCCCCTGTCCCTGGCCAATTAGGCGGGCCTTGAGCCCACTCTGGGAACCATTCGGATGGCCACAGACAGACAGACAGACAGACAGACAATTCATAACAGCCTCACCGCACCATCAATTTCATTATTTATTCTTCTCCTTCGCTCTCCCTGGGCTCTCTCTCTCGCACAGTTCTCAATGTGGCCGCCGGCAAGGCTCCCATGCAGATATCTACAGAGGGCGCCGGCGCACCCCAGAAGGCCATCGATGGCTCCACGTCAGCGTTCTTCACGCCGGAAACCTGCTCGCTGACCAAATCGGAGCGCTCCCCCTGGTGGTATGTGAACCTCCTGGAGCCCTACATGGTGCAGCTGGTGCGTCTGGACTTTGGCAAATCCTGTTGCGGTAAGTACTCGTAGTCTATAGGCCTTCCCTTATCCTTAAACGCTCTTACGAGCCGTACAAGACCCCCTTTGGGGTTTGGTCTCGTCAGCCAGTAGAAGCCTCTGCCAGTGCTCCTGTGCCTGCTCCGTTTAACTGGGGGATACGCTGTGGCAGGATATATCATCATCATCATATCTGCTTGCCGCTCGCCGTTGTCTGCTGCGAATTGATTGAATTCAGCCGCGTTTCGCTTTTGTTAAACTGCAACCGAACATTATGAACACATTGTAAACCTGTCCCGCGCATAAAAAGCCCACTCTGTAATAGAGTTGCCTGGACCGCATTCTGTTTGGGACTCTCTCGCCCAATGGACAGTTCAATGCCCCGTTTTCCCAGGCCTGCCAATCCGTCGCTCTGTCCGTCTGTCCGTCTGTCTATCTGCAAATGGCAAACGCTGCACGATGCCACGGAGGAGCTCTCAACAGCTCTCGAGCAGTCAACAGTTGGGAGAGTGAGTGGAGCTGGCTGCAAAGGGTTGCCATTGCCCGTGCCGTGGCCGAAAGCGGCTAAGCAAACAACTGCCAGCCAGTTTTTCCCTAATGCTTTCACTTGCCAGCCAGCCAGCCAGTCAGCCAGCCAGTCAGCCAGCAACCTGAAGTCGAATCTTCGGCTTCTTGTTATGTGATTTTCGTGTGGCTCGGGCCGCCGAAGACGACGACGACGACGACGACGATGGAGACCCAGTGAGTCAGAGCGGGCCGAAATTTATGATTACTTTCACTTGCCTGAACCCACCTGACCCGCTGACAGACAAAAGCCATCGCCATCGCCAGGCAGGGCAGGGCAGGGGAATATACTTAGTGGCTTTCTGTGATGTCTCTGAGAAATAATAACAGTACTTTGTGTTTGGAATATTCGGGGCACATTGCAGGCAACAAGCCGGCCACCATTGTGGTGCGTGTGGGCAACAATCGGCCGGATCT